>NC_133326.1:364055252-364355252 GCF_042186555.1 Aquarana catesbeiana | reverse complement strand
GCATCTTTGGGGTGGTTTGGGAGCGAGGTATACACTCGCTCCCAAAACGTCCTGGCCATTGAAATGAATGAGCAGCGCTGCTGAAGCGCCGCAACACGGGCCCTTTTAACCCTTTCTTCAGACGCTAGCGGGGGTTGAAAGTGCCCTGCTAGTGGATGAAAAGCGTTGATTTACTGCTAACGCATGGCACTCGCAGTGTGGAAGTGCTCTAATTGCCCTCTGCACAGCTCTGTGAGGAGAGCTCTGAGATCTGACTAGAGGGAATTGACAGGAAGAGAGCTGAGGCTGACCCTGTCACTATATTATTTATTTATTTATTTATTTTTTAATTTAATTTTTCTCTTGGTCTCAGGGAAAACTTGTCAGAAGGGATTCATGCAGATAGGGGAATGAGACCACAGATAGAAATTACACTTGGTAATACACAAGTGCTCTTAATTTAGACAAGTACACACTATAGAGGGATATGCTTTGTTCATTATTCATGTGTGAAGTTTACAACCACCTTTTAAGCTTTGTGTGCACAGAATTGAAAAGGGGCAATCCGTACATGTGTCTGATGCCTGGTCTGAGAAGATGTTTTAAGCCAAATGGCTACTTTGAATACAAGAACACTTCTCAAGGTGCTAGCATTGCTTTGTACACTGGCACCATGTTAAATGCCCATCTTATGTGGGTACTAATGCTGCATTCCGTGTTCTTTCACATCTCACACCAATTTATACTAGTTGTAAGTAACATTCAGGAACCTAGAGTACACAGTCTTTTGACCTGACCTATTCACACCAAATGCACGTATGTACCTTCTTTTTGAGTGTTTTTTTTTTTTTTTTTTTTTTTTTTTTTTTTCATGTGTTTCGGTGAAAACACAAGGCTTGTAAAATCACACTTAGAAATGAATTCTGTCAGTAGTTTAGGCATGCCATAGTGCATCTGTTGGTGTGCATTACACTTAAATTTATGTTCTTGATCATGGACCATGTGGTGTGTTTTTTTTTTTTTTTTTTTTTTTTAAATTTCTCAAACCAGCACTCTTTTGTTTGCTCTCTGCTGCCAGTCAAGATTAGTTATCCATCCTATGGCCGGCTATGGGGATAGATCTGATAACTGGCCAGCTGCAGACCAGAGTGCAGGCAGTGAAACAGTATGGAGATCTTTCGATCAATGGCTCGGTGATAGAACATCACACTCACTGTGCCCTGAATCAGGGGTGTTGCATGAATGAGCACTTCAATGATCACACATCGGTGTACAGCACAGTAAAATGTCTGTGACTGAGATCTCAGCCTGGTCTTTATAAAAAATATTTTACAAAAGATCATCTCTACCCATGCTTATATTTCAGTTTTATATGGGGACACGGAAATAAGGTAGTACTGTGTATTACCAGGGGAGCAGACTTTATAGGCTAAGCAACAATGGAGAAGAAGTAACGGTATAAAAATATAAATTTATTAAGAATAACAAATACATAAAAATGAGAGTGAAAATTGTAACATATATGCATCTATGATTATTGTGCAGTGAGCCCTTGTATGTCAAATCCCTATGTAGACATACAAGGGCTCACTGCACAACAATCATAGATGCATATATGTTACAATTTTCACTCTCATTTTTATGTATTTGTTATTCTTAATAAATTTATATTTTTATACCGTTACTTCTTCTCTATTGTTGCTTAGCCTATAAAGTCCACTCCCCTGGTAATACTCAGTACTACCTTATTTCCGTGTCTTCAATAATTTACAGACGTGGCTTATTTTTGATGCACTTCCTTTTTTGTCTTCAGTTTTATATGGTTATTGGCAAAATGAATACCATGCTGGCTTTTTATATCTTAATCCTGATGATTAGATCTTTTCACCACAATCTTCACTTCTGTTTATCTCCATGGCTATTTTAAAGTCAGTCATGGGGTTAAACTGACTGTACACTGTTAATTTTTTTTTTTCTTTCAGCCAGTGGGCTGGGGGAAAAAAAAAAACAGAGCCAATTCTCCCATCCACACAATTGAAGTGGATGTAGGAATCCTCTCCTTCGTGCTAGAGTCTCCCCACTGTCAGAGTACAGAGATCAGTGTGCAGCCATTGGCTGCAGTCGCTGATCGCCCACCCTGTTGGAAGTCAGCTTTAGGTTAATTTTTTCTAATGTTGAACTTTTGTATCCAAAAAGTTGGTCAGCCATTTACCACCGGAATGAACTGTGCTTTGTCAGAGCTTACCTGTACTAGTAATAGTTTCATTTTGTGCATGTAACCTAGAAATCCAATGTCCAGTTTCATAATGAACATAGCTTCTCAGAGAAAGCGTACAGTTCTGTTGACACAGGTTCATATCAGTAAGCTCCCCCCCCACCCCCAGTGTCCCTTTTGCAGTCATCACTAGAGTGAGCAGAGCTTTTCTGCACATATATTATCAGATGAGACCACCCAGTAGTATACTTCCTGCACTTTAGAAAACATGGATGTAAAATCACAAATTGGAGAACTGAGCTGCAAGGAAATGACCATGTTATGACTTAGGCCCCTTTCACACTGGGGCGGGGGCGGCGTCGATGGTAAAGCGCCGCTACTATTGTAATCGGCGCTTTACCGTCGGTATGTGGCTGCTAGCGGGGCTGTTTTACCCCCCACTAGCGGCCAAGAGAGGGGTGCTGTCCCATTGATTTCAGTGGGAAGGAGCGGTGTATACTCCGCTCCTTCACCGCTTCGAAGATGCTGCTAGCAGGACTTTTTTTCGCGTCCTGCTAGTGCACTGCTCCAGTGTGAAAGCCCCCGGGGCTTTCACACTGGAGACACAGCAGCGGCTGTTTCAGGTCGGTTTGCAGGTGCTATTAGCGCAATATCTCCTGCAAACCGCCCCAGTGTGAAAGGGCCCTTAATATGAGGGGGTAGAGAAACTGCCTGAAAAATTCTCCCCCATGCCGTTTTTTAGGAGATATTGAAAATTGGCAGGTGGTTCAGCCCTGAGTTATAGCCTAAAATAAAATTAACAGATATGGATGAAGTTGGGTATAGTACCCAAATTGTAATCTGTACATGAAAAGTAAAACTGTTTATCGGTAACAAATATACCCTTGGCTTTAGATTGTTTCAATGAACAATTTTAATGGAGCCAGTTTAAGTTGAATAATTACATTTGTTGAAGTTTCAGATTCATTGAGTATAAGATGATATAACAAGTAATGACTCGTGAAGGGCATTCCAGCAAAAAAGCAAAATACCTGACAATGCCCTTTTGACTTTTGAACCCCATACTAATTCTGTGGCACCGGAGCTATCTAGCTTCACTAGACCCAAAACTAGATGCTGGAGAATGGCAGCTTCTATTTCTTCTTTTTCACACATTTGTACCTTTTTCTTTTAGGCCAATCAAATGAATGGGCTGCCTCTACAAAATACATTAATGTGCTGTGTAGCATGTGTTAATGTGCCGTAATGCACTGCAATGTACCACAAAAGTTTAAAGAGACCATGTGCATTTATTTTATTTTATTTTTTTTCATTTTTTAAGGGGAACTTATCCTTTAGGGGTAGTCAACCTCGGCCCTCCAGCTGTGGTGAAACTACAAATCCCATCATGCATTTGCCTCTAGGAGTCATGCCTGTGATTTTTCAGGGTCTTGCAATGTCTCATGGGACTTGTAGTTTCAAAACAGCTGGAGGGCCAAGGTTGCCTACTCCTACAGCCAAGGATTTTTCAGGCCCAATTTTTGGGCAGTATGTGGAAACTGCAGGAAACATGAAGATAAAAATATGAGAAGTGCAAGTTTTTTAACTTGTTTTTTAAAGGTGTATTTCCAGGGTTTTCATCCTCTGTTTTCATTCTGATTCTAGTTTTACTGCCTGGCGAATCAATCACCTAGAATAAGTACAGGTGCATCTCAAAAAATATCAAAAAGTTTATTTTAATAATTTAATAAAAAAAAGTGAAACTCATATATTTTATGTAGCGGTGTTGCACACAGAGATGTATTTCAAGCAATTTTTTTTTTTTTTTTTTTTTTTTGTGGAAATTTTGACGATTATGGCTTACAGCTAGTGAAAACCCTAAATTCAGTATCTCAGAAAATCATCCCGGACTGTGGGAAATTTAGTATTTCATTTGGAAATCAAGGTCTCAGAGTGTGGGGGAAGAGTGGAGAGGCACAAATGCCAAGTTGCATGAGGTCCCATGTGAAGTTTCCACAGTCAGTGATGATTTGGGGAACCATGTAATCTGCTGGTGTTGGTCCACTGTGTTTTAAGTCCAAAGTCAGCACAGCCCTCTACCAGGAAATTCTAGAGCACTTCATGCTTCCCACTACTGACCAGCTTTATGGACATGCTGATTTAATTTTCCAGTAGGACTATGCTTGATTGGCCTGCAAACTCGCCTGACCTAAACCCCATAGAGAATCTGTGGGCTATTGTAAAGAGGAAGATGAGACACCAGACCAAACAATGCAGACGAGCTGAAGGCCGCTATCGAAGCAACCTGGGCTTCTATAACACCTCAGCAGTGCCACAGGCTGATCGCCTCCATGCCACGCCGCATTGTTGTAGTAATTCATGCAAAATGAGCCCTGACCAAGTATTGGTATAGTGCATACTATACTGTTCATGGACATACTTTTAAGTAAGCAAACATTTCTGTATTCAATTTTTTTTTTTTTTAAATTGGTCTTGTGTAATCTCATTTTCTGAGATACTGAATCTTGGGTTTTCACTCGCTGTAAGCCATAAGCATCAAAATAAAATAAATGCTTGAAATATCACTTTGTGTGTAACACATCTCTATAAAATGAGTTTCACTTTTTGATTTGAATTGCTGAAATTAACTTTTTGATATTCTATTTTTTTGAGATGCACCTGTACGTAGTTAGCCAAGTGAAGAATGCAGAAGTCTAAACTCCTGTCTTGCTTTTTTTTTTTGCTAGGTAGTGAAGTCAGGATCCAAGGGGCTGAGAGCTTGCACCTGTAAAATAAAAACAAGTCTGCAGTGTGATCTTCCATATTTCCTTGCTTTTAGGTTTCCTTTAAATATATCTGCATGTATGAAGGCATTTCTTTTCAATAGAGTTTGGAAAGTGAAATGTGCTCCCTGTGTGTTCAGATTAAGCAGAAAAATAGACATGAGAATAGGCCTAAGTAAGATTGCTGTGTTTTTAATATTTCTAATATTAACTCTCATATTAATTCAGTAAAAATGTTTCTAGGTGTCTTGCCTGGAATTGCTCCTTCAATTGTCCCAATGATGCACCCTCAAGTGGCCCTTGCTGCTTCTCCGGCCACACTAGCAGGAGCGACAATGTTGTCTGAATGGTCCGAATATAAAACTGCTGATGGCAAAATGTATTATTATAATAATCGCACTTTGGAGTCCACATGGGAAAAGCCTCAGGAACTTAAAGAAAAAGGTATGCACTCATATCATTATTGGCCAATTATATATTTTTTTTCAAAGCTTTGGCTTTCATATATATTTTTTTTTCACTTCAGTCACTGTTAAAAGCATTTAAATAAGGTTAACATAGTTGGCTATGAGGTGGAAAATTCTGCCACTTTTGGGTCAGTTAGCACTTTTTTTGCCTCTAGTACATCTTGATGCTAAAATTTGAATGCAAACCTTTTTAATACCACATGGTGTGTGAACATCTGCAGGCATGATGGCCTTTCATTATCTAGGCAGTGTTTATAGTGCACAGACTTGCTACCAAGATTATATTGCATGTAATGGCATACAAGTTCACCAACAGAGTCCATGGCAATAGCTACAAAAGATCAATAACTTCTTGATTGGTAGTTCTAGTCATGATTCTAACAATTTCCTTTAGATAAAGAAGTTGAGAAAGTAAAGGAACCAGTTAAAGCTGAACCAGTTGTGGAAGAACCCCAGCCAATGGAGGCCGAAGAAGAGGTGCCAAAGGAAGAACCTCCCAAGGAGATTAAGGAGGTAAAAGCCTGCAACCAAACTCTTGGTATTATCCTTTTCAATTACTTTGTTGTGGGGATGGGGCATGCTGTGTGATTTTTTTCTGTCACCTTTTGCTATGATTATCTAAAAATGCCCAAGTTACCAAGTGATTGATCACTTAGAAGTGTTGTGTTATCCAGTGTATATTGGCCCACAGCTGCTTATAAGTCTAGAATCTTGTTTTTGGAAAAAAACGTTTTAAAGGATAAGTAACATGTTCAGCATCTGCCTGCTCTTCCCTGGGATCTTCTCCCCATAGTCAGAATTTTCCGCCCACACAGCCGCATCATTTATTCATGGATTTTTGTGAATTAATGAACTACAAGTACAGTCAACCTTTGCGGCTGACAGCTTGTAGTTCTCAGTGAACTACCATGGCGCTGATGAGAGCTGCAATTAATCTTCCTGTCATTCAGTAACTGCCTGCCCATATGGAAGATACGGGCAGACAGCTGCTACACACAGTTTGGTGGAGCCTGACATTACACCTACGATTTGCTGATTGTGGGGTGCAATACTTTAAAGTTTACAGAGTCCTAAGAAGAAAGAAACGGGGGGGGGGGGGGAGTAACCCCCCAAAAATGCATGTTTTTTTTCTTTTTTTGACCTGGTCGTAAGCAGCCAATCAGAAATCTGTGTAGCAGGAACAATAGCAGTTGTGATTAGTTGCTTTGCATTATTGTGAATCCTTGCTTATTGTTGCTTTGCAGGCCCAGTTAAATTATGTGTATTTTTCAGCACTGACGTTCTATTAATTTTGTGTGCATTAGTTTGGCCTGATATCTGAGGTAAACCAACAACATGAGTAGAAGGGAAAACTCTTCCACTACCTAACTTGGAAAAAAAAAAGTCTAAAAAAAAAAAACTAGTGCAGCCTTCTGACAGTAGTGAGCGCTTTATCTCCATTGCAGGGATGAATCAGTGGTAGCATCATGAATGTCAGGCTAAGAGCGAGCAGTTCTCCAGTGCCTTTTTAAGTAAGCGAAGAGCACCCCTGACTGAAACGCCTCATAACTTTTTAGCCCTTCTGAAATAGAGATTTTAACAATAGCAGATGCTCCCTGCAGAAGCAACTGTGCATAAATTCACACCAGCTGCTCTTGTAGAGGCTGCACATTTTTTCAAAATGGTCTCATCGAATTTTCACGTTTATCCTGGATACCCAAAGCATTTGTTGCTAAAATGTAATTATACCCACTGTAAATTAGTAAATGAATGCTGACACATGCCTTTTTTATTTTATGGTGCTGCAGAAATTGTCCCAATTCAGGAGCTCAAATAAAAAAAAAATATATATATATATATACATTTGGTTACACATATGTAAAATACTCATACAGCATGCATATGTGCCTGAATATGAATGTTCAGTTCTCTGAGCCAATCAGGGCTTTTGTGCATTGCACAGTACCTACTGACCTGGCACTAAACATGCCTCTTTATGACTACAAGAATAATCTCGTCAATGTGTTTTTCATAGTCGGGGGGAGGGTGTGTGTATCTAAGGAAGATGAGCTACTGCATCCGCATTTTCCAGTATCAGATACATGAGTGCCAGTACGGTCTTAGGGGAGAAGGGTATTCATTTGTGCACATGAGATCCAGAAAGTATGATTTTTTGCTTGGTATCTACTATAAAATGTTTTAAAGAACACATTTTTCCCACTTTTGAGGTTTTAGGTTCCGTGCACATGGTCGCATCTGCCTGTGCAGTGTAAATATGCTGCATATTTCTGGTGCCTGGGATGTCCTGGAGCTGCACATGGACCTAAATAGGTGGAATCAGCTGTACGCAGCTAGCGTAAAGTTATGCATGCACACAGACATAACTTCCTGAATGCACACTACCTGCGTTTGGGACATTTAAATTTGTGTGCATGAGTTACTTTACACTAATAAACTAATAGAGGCACCTAGCTGTGTACAGCCACAGTCACCCATTCATGTCTATGGGAGAGTGCCTCTCTTTTACTGTGGGGAAATCCCCTCTTAGTTGCCATGAGTATGAGTGGAAGGTTTTCTCTTTATTCCTCTATATAAAGTCCCAGGGCATATGTGTTGTGTTACATATATGTTGAAGGCATAGAGGCGCATTACCATGTGCCTCAGATTGCAACAAATTTTTTGTAGGTTTACTCTCTCTTCCTGTTCTGGTGGCAAGTCAAAAAACTGGCCTTTTCTCACTTTCAATCCCAATAAAATTGGTGATCAGGACAATTGGAGTGAATCTCCTTTAGCCTGGGATCTCACACATGCAATGCGGGAACCGATTCCAGTGCCAATTCCTGCATCGCATCTCTCCTGCAGGCAGTTCACACTGCCCCCTGCAAACCGCTGCGGGTGTCAATACAATGTTAATGACACCCCAGATTGGTTCACAGATCTCAGTCTGGACTGTGAACTCGCACAGGAATCAGATCGGGGAGGGACCTGTCAGAGCCCCGCTGACTTCTATGGGGAGATAGGACAAAAATGGACAGCATGTCCATTTTCATCAGATCTCATCCGATCTGCCAGAAGGATGGCTGAATGCATCGCCATACGTCTGTTTTTAGTGGATTGGATGGCAGACGAACACATCTTCACTGACATCTGCCTGCCCATAGGAGTCAATGGGTGGCCCACTCAGATCCATCTGAAAAACGGACAGGCGGATCCCAGCGGGCTTATCGTGTGAAAGGGGCCTTAGATTTTGTATAGATAAGGTGCTTGAAGGATCAGGGGCGTGGGGACGCTTTTTGTTTTCCCATGACCCAAAAGTGAAGTACATCACTTTTAAAGTTTAAGCACTTAAATGTTCACCTTTCTGAGAATGTTTCATGTTACAAGTATATTTTGGGGTGTAATCTGAAACATGGTCAGCGAGCACAGCTCTCCACCTTCAAACCATGCCTCACACTTTCTTAAAAACTTGTCTGGTACTTCTTGTTGGCTCCTGACTTATTTGAAAATGATCTGTAAAAGATAAATTACGGAGTACTATCTGTCGCTGCGGCAGAGAGTTGTAGTTCTTAAGGGAGTGCAAGTGCAGTCATGTCCACACACTTTTTTCCAACTCGGTAACCAAAGGCTTGTACCAAGGTACAAGCCATCGGCTGCAGGGAATAGTCTGCGTGAGCCAGAGCTTTGCATCGGTAATCCACTGAGCCTGCTTTCCATGCTTCTTTGCAAAAAAAAAAAATTACATTTTCTAATTTTTTAAATTGGTTCTAATAATTTTTACCTTAAGGCAGGGATGGGAAACCTGTGGCCCTTCAGCTGTTGTGGAACTACATTTACCACGAGGCATTGCAAGGCTGGCAGCTACAATTGCTCCCAGAGGCATGATGGGACTTGTAGTTCTGCAACAGCTGGAGGGCTACAGGTTGCCTACCCCTGCATATTAAGGCATTCCCTGCATTAAAACAAAAATGTCCCAGTGGTAGTATCGCCCCCTCAACTCCGAATCTTGTCTCGATCCAGCGATGTACCCATCTGCAGTGGCACTGGTCTCCCTCGCTCTCTATCTCATCACAGGACACACAGGAAGCGGCGAGATACATTAGCTCTTGCTGCTGTCAATCAAATCCTGTGAGGAGGGTGCAGGGCCAAGTTGTGCTGTGTGTTTATGGACGCACACTGGCTCAGGAGTGAATCTGCACATGTGCCCTTATAGCAAGTGGCTTGATATGGTTGCTCATGCAGAAGAGATGGAGCAGAGAGCGCCGGCAAGGGAACCCTAGATAAGGAGCTTTGGGGCCGCTCTCTGCAGTACTACTGCACAGAGCAGGTAAGTATAACATGTTAAAAACCCAAACAAAAATTCCCACCTCACTTGCCAGCCTGCAACTAACCCAATTGACCCATTCATTTCACGTTAAACAGTTAGTTTGCACACATTTAAGAATGCATGCATAAGCTGCAGAAGCCACATCATTGCACCCCAGTGTACTGCAGTCCTAATCTGAGAATCTCCAAAGTTGGAGTACATATATAGTAACGTAAATAAAGGATAAGTTCACCTTTTTAAAAAAAATAATAAATGCACATCTTTTTGCAGGTAAAAAAAAGTGCATTTATTTTTTACTAGGAGCCTGGAAAGCATGGCACCTCCAATCAGCAGATAGCAGGTGCCATGCAGGATTCCTGCAGACTTAGAAGAATATTACATGTAACATAGTCCCAAAGTTGAACTTATCCCTTAAGAGTAGCCCAGCCCACCCCTCCTTTAAAGGTACAGGGTAGCACTGGACACCCAGCTATAACACAATGGCAGCAAAGGTATCAAGTGCGCCCCCACACCAAATCACCAATACAAATGGCGACCACCCCTACCTATAATTGGCCTTTACAGCAAGGAGCACATGAAAGGGCGACGCATGTCAAAAAAACAAACAAAAATTCCCAGCTCATTTGCCAGCCTGCAAAAAAACGAATTGACCCTGTCTAACAGTAAACATAAAAAACAAATGGGTCAAGTATAACGTTTGATATTTTAGGGGAAAAAAAGCCTTTACTACCATTTTAGTTGTTATGACCTATTTATTAGGACACATACCAAAACATCCAAAGAAAACTAGCAGATATGGGAAGGCAAATTCTGTATAGATAATTTAGTTCCCTTTGTTGGAATTGAAACTAGAACCTCAGCCCACCATTTAGTTACTGTTTACAGATGTGCTACTATGGGTGTTCAAAATATAAAGTTAAGAGTTGTGCCTTAAAAGCCTTTAGGCCCCTTTTACATGGTCGGACCGTTCAGGTCTGCCTGTCAGTTTTGACGGCGGACCTGAACGGGAGCTCCATGTTAGCCTATGGAGCGACGGATGTCAGCGGAGACATGTCATGGCTGACATCTGAAACGGTCCAATCCTCTTAAAGCACGGATGGCTCTATGTTCAGATCTGTCGCCATCGGATCGGGTGAGATCTGATGAAAACGGACATGATGTCCGTTTTCGTCCGATCTCTCCATAGCAACCAGCGGCACTCGACAAGCCCCTCCCCGCTCAGTGAGCAGAGAGGGACCTGTCAACCGCGGGCTCCACGGAGATCAACGGAGAGATCTCCCGCTGAGCCGGCGGACCCCGTGGAAGCGGAGTCTGCCTCGTGTGAAAGGGGCCTAACATCTTGAAGTGAGAAAAATGAAGGGGAAAATCAAATATTTAAAATTTAATAAGCTAAAAGCCTAATTCCATGCAAACAAAATTT
The DNA here is from genome assembly GCF_042186555.1 of Aquarana catesbeiana. Classification (NCBI taxonomy): domain Eukaryota; kingdom Metazoa; phylum Chordata; class Amphibia; order Anura; family Ranidae; genus Aquarana; species Aquarana catesbeiana. Next base: position 364,344,106 of record NC_133326.1, on the reverse strand, counting down.
AGCAAAGGAAAATACTAGGAGTATAATTGTCAATATGTAGCAAGGAAATAACTTTAAGCAGCTTTCCGGATGTTGCCTTTCCTCATCAAAAAAGATGAGTTTGACTTATTTTATTAAAGCAAAAACAAGGCTACACAAACCTGTTCTGTTTCTGAAGTAACAATCATAAAAGCACAACACAAAGAGATGCATTTTGCAGTTGAAGAATGCTTTTTTTGTTCCTTATTTACGCTAAAAGATTGTGTGGTTATTCTCCTGATGGATGTGTGTGGTCAACTTTTCCAGCATCTATAAAGACTTTCCAGCGCAAGGAGCTCTGAGTACCGGGCTAAAATATGCATGGCTACCAATGGTTAGTGAATTTTCTCCTACGTCACATGTGGGCATGGCTAGTACTGTGTAAACAGGAAGCCCTAACTGAAGAATGTCAGTGCCATTGGAGGTGAGAGCTAGGTGAGAGTAGGCGTTTAATACTGTCGCAGTGCAATTATTGAGGTTAGTAGTGCACAGAGGTTGGTCAGATTGGCTGCGCTGTTAAGGTTTCTAAAATAGTTTCATGTGCTTTAGTTGTGCTTTAGTTGCGCTTTAATATACAGTCTAGTTGGTGGAAACAGGAAATACATGGTAACTTTTACTCCTTCCCAAATTCAATGTAACTTTTCTTTTCTAGGAGCCAAAAGAAGAAGAAATGACGGAGGAAGAAAAAGCTGCCCAAAAAGCCCGTCCAGTAGCTACCACACCAATTCCTGGCACTCCATGGTACTTATGCCCCCAAAGCCTGTTTTCTTGCCAATATTTGCAGGGACTTTTGTGTTAGCCCTGGATTTTGCATCTTTACAGGCAAGGGCTTTCATTTTCTTACATTATTTGCTTGTGTTTGGTAAGAAGACTGATTTCTCTGCTGGATGATTATACCTTTTCACAGATATATGGGTCTCTTCTGTATGTTCAGTTCACAGGTTTCTGGTACCCGTATTTTTAATGATTTATTACTATTGAATTTGTAATGTGCCTAATAGAGACTGTAATTTTGTTAACATTCATTTTACAGGCATTTCTGCTTGCTAAATATGTGAACGAATTGGGGTTAATGAACCAGGTTTTACTCCTTGTTACTTTTTTTGTTTTAATGTGGTCCCCCACAATTGTTAACTATTTTTCAGCAAGGCTAGTGAAATATAGCTTTGCCTTTCTAAAACAAGTTATGCCAACCAATATTTTGGGTGTAATGTGGCAACCACAAGCTTTATATGCTTTATATGTCAGCTTGTCTGCAGCCCTGTCGTGCGATGCTTTACTCAAGATTTATGTCCTCTTTTCCCACAACTAGAGCTTTCTTTTGGTGCTATTTGATCACTTCAACGTCTACAAACTATGGAATTTTTTTTTTTTTTACTAGTAATAGCAGCAATCAGCGACTTATAGCGGGGCTGCGATATTGCGGTGGACATTCAGACACTAACTGACACTTTGGGGACCAGTGGCACAAATACAGTGATCAGTGCTAAAAAAAAATATATGCACTGTCACTATATTAATGACACTGGCTGGGAAGGGGTTAACATCAGGGGCGGTCAAAGGGTTAACTGTGTGCCTAGCTAGTGATTTTGTGTATGGTGGGAGGTGCTTTTACTAGGGGAAGGCATGGATCTGTGTCCCTGCTTTGCAGAAACTCAGGATCCATGCCTTGCCTACTGAGACAACAATGATCTGCCTTGTTTGTACTGAAAGATCAGCGGGTGCTGGTGGACATTGAGTCCGCGGTACCCGCTGATCAGCTCCCGCTTTGTATACTCGCAGCGGGAGCAGGCCTCTGGTGGCTCTCATGTGCGCCCTCAACCCGGAAGTGTTGGATCCCTTACTAGGTGCAACTTTGCTACCGTATATGTAAGTTATATGGTAGGCAAGTGGTTAAATGGAGGGCATTCTTTTCTATACCCATCGTAGTTGGCATGCATATACGTATTCTGGGTTATTGACTCGTTGTAAACCAGGATGAGTTTGACAACCCTGTAGCATAATTATCCATCGCTTTCATCCACTGTGTCTCTTGCTCATAGCATTGGCTGGCAGCATTACTGAACGTTGCCTTTCTTGCAGAAACAAAATTCAACTCTAGAATTTTTTTTTTTTTTTTTTTTTTTTTTTTTTATATAACATATCTGTGCTCTTAACAAGATTTGTTAGCATTTCCCCCATTTTAGTCACCCCTGGTAGCTTCCATACTTCAAATAACTAAAGGCAAAATTATTATTATTTTTTTTTTTCAAGATTTGGATAGAGGAGAAATGGATTAGAACACCGGTCAGTCTTTATTGCTGTCTGTGCCCCCGTTAGGCAGATTCACCCTCACTATTTGTCCTGTTTACCATTATCATTGAAAGTAAAAGTAAATCTCAAATTTTGGGCTGTCCCCAGAAAAGTAATAGAGGGGGAAATCTTCCAATGGGGACACTAGTTCTGGTGACCTGAGGGTCCGCAAAAGATTCTTTAATTTGCAGATATTTACTCACTTCCTCCTATTGGCTATGGGGGCAGGCTCAGAAAGGAAATCTCCCCAATGGTACAAAGATGGCAAAAATAAACCTTACAAGGGTTTTAACCCTCCTTTTACTCTAAAATGAAAAAAAAGAATTGTAAAAAGAATTTATGAAGGCTGTCATTGCTAGCCACCTTCTCAAAATTTTTAACGCTCTGGCTGTTTTCATGTTCCGTACTTTTTGATGTATCCAATCATATTTTATAGTAAAGCGCATGAAATATGCTTCTGAGCGTACAGAGAGTCTGCCGTTTTAAACTTCATTATAATTTTGTGTTGTGCTGTAACATTTTCTGAATACTTCACAAGCCCCCTGTATGCTGGGGTGAGCAACATAAAGTTCAACTTTAGCTAAAAATTGTTCTTTTCATTTTGAAAAAAGTGAGGAAAAGTTAAAACCCCTGTTTGGTTCCCTATTAAGATTTCTTTTCACTTCCTTTTCTGATATTTGTCACCTCGACAGGAAGTGAGGGAAAATCCCTTTTAACAGATGCAGACTAGAATAAAATCCTGACAGAAGAGCTAATTTTTTTTTTTCTGTTGGGACAAATGGAACTTTCTGCTCTGTTTGACACTGGTTAAATACACAGCATATTTTCCCTCACTTCTGTTCTGTCAGACAGCAAACTAGGAGAAAAAGACAGCAATACAAAATTGTCAGAGGTTCAAACCACTACCCACATATACATATACACACCAGTGTTTCTCAACTCCGGTCCTCAAGGCATCCCAACAGGTCATATTTTCAGGCTTTGCATTTTACACAGGTGATTTATCAGTTTCATTGCCTTAGTAATTACCACAGCCGTGTCATCTGAGGGATAGCCTGAAAACATGATTTGTTGGGGCACCTTGACCACTGGAGTTGAAACACTGCTTTACATGCACAAACAAGGTTCATAAAGACGTGGATGAGTGAGTTTGGGGCGGGGGAACTTGACTGGCCAGCACAGAGTCCTGACCTTAACCCAATAGAATACCTTTGGGATAAATTAGAGTGGAGACTGTGAGCCAGGCCTTCTCGACCAACATCAGTGCCTGACCTCACAAATGCACTTCTGGAAGAATGGTCATACATTTCTTAGACACACTCCTAAACCTTGTGGACAGCCTTCCCAGAAGAGTTGAAGCTGTTATAGCTGCAAGGGGTGGGCCGACTCAATATTGAACCCTACGGACTAAAACTGGGATGCCATTAAAATAATGTGCGTGTAAAAGCAGGTGTCACAATATTTTTGTTAATAGAGTGTGTGTGTGTAATTATATATAAAAAATATATATATTATTTATTATACACAGTGGGGCAAAAAAGTATTTAGTCAGCCACAAATTGTGCAAGTTCTCCCACTTAAAAAGATGAGAGGCCTGTAATTGTCATCATAGGTATACCTCAACTATGAGAGACAAAATGTGGAAACAAATCCAGACAATCACATTTGTCTGATTTTGGAAAGAATTTATTTGCAAATTATGGTGGAAAATAAGTATTTGGCCAATATCAAAAGTTCATCTCGATACTTTGTTATAAATCCTTTGTTGGCAATGACAGAGGTCAAACGTTTTCTGTAAGTCTTCACAAGGTTGTCACACACTGTTGCTGGTATGTTGGCCCATTCCTCCATGCAGACCTCCTCTAGAGCAGTGATGTTTTGGGGCTGTCGCTGGACAACACAGACTTTCAACTCCCTCCAAAGGTTTTCTATGGGGTTGAGATCTGGAGACTGACCAGGCCACTCCAGGACCTTGAAATGCTTCTTAAGAAGCAACTCCTTCATTGCCCGGGAGGTGTGTTTGGGATCATCGTCATGCTGAAAGACCCAGCCACGTTTCATCTTCAATGCCCTTGCTGATGGGAGGAGGTTTGCACTCAAAATCTCACGATACATGGCCCCATTCATTCTTTCATGGACACGGATCAGTCGTCCTGTTCCCTTTGCAGAGAAACAGCCCCAAAGCATGATGTTACCACCCCCATGCTTCACAGTAGGTATGGTGTTCTTTGGTTGCAAGTCAGCATTCTCTCTCCCTCAAATACGATGAGTTGTGTTTCTACCAAACAGTTCTACTTTGGTTTCATCTGACCATATGACATTCTCCCAATCCTCTTCTGGATCATCCAAATGCTCTCTAGCAAACCTCAGACAGGCCCGGACATGTACTGGCTTAAGCAGGGGGACACGTCTGGCACTGCAGGATCTGAGTCCCTTGCAGCGTAGTGTGTTACTGATGGTAGCCTTTGTTACGTTGGTCCCAGCTCTCTGCAGGTCATTCAGTAGTTCCCCCCGTGTGGTTCTGGGATTTTTGCTCACCGTTCTTGTGATCATTTTGACCCCACGGAGTGAGATCTTGCGTGGAGCCCCAGATCGAGGGAGATTATCAGTGGTCTTTTATGTCTTCCATTTTCTAATTATTGCTCCCACAGTTGATTTCTTCACACCAAGCTGCTTGCCTATTGCAGATTTAGTCTTCCCAGCCTGGTGCAGGTCTTCAATTTTGTTTCTGGTGTCCTTTGACAGCTCTTTGGTCTTCACCATAGTGGAGTTTGGAGTGTGACTGTTTGAGGTTGTGGACAGGTGTCTTTTATACGGATAACAAGTTCAAACAGGTGCCATTAATACAGGTAATGTGGAGGACAAAGGAGCCTCTTAAAGAAGAAGATACAGGTCTGTGAGAGCCAGAAATCTTGCTTGTTTGTAGGTGACCAAATACTTATTTTCCACCATAATTTGCAAATAAATTCTTTAAAAAAATCAGACAATGTGATTGTCTGGATTTATTTCCACATTTTGTCTCTCATAGTTGAGGTAGACCTATGATGACAATTACATGCCTCTCTCATCATTTTAAGTGGGAGAACTTGCACAATTGGTGGCTGGCTAAATACTTTTTTGCCCCCCTGTTAATGTGTATATTCGATGTATGTGTGTATACACAGTATCTCACAAAAGTGAGTACACCCCTCACATTTTTGTAAATATTTCATTATATATTTTCATGTGACAACACTTAAGAAAGAACACTATGCTACAATGTAAAGTAGTGTGTGTACAGTTTGTAAAACTGTAAATTTGCTGTCCTCTCAAAATAACTCAACACACAGCCATTAATGGTTAAACCGCTGGCAACCAAAGTGAGTACACCCCTAAGTGAAAATGTCCAAATTGGGCCCAAAGTGTCAATATTTTGTGTGGCCACCATTATTTTCCAGCACTGCCTTAACCCTCTTGGGCATGGAGTTCACCAGAGCTTCACAGGTTGCCACTGGAGTCCTCTTCCACTCCTCCATGATGACATCACGGAGCAGGTGGATGTTAGAGACCTTGCGCACCTCTACCTTCCGTTGGAGGATGTCCCACAGATGCTCAATAGGGTTTAGATCTGGAAACATGCTTGGCCAGTCCATCACCTTTACCCTCAGCTTCATAAGCAAGGCAGTGGTCGTCTTGGAGGTGTGTTTGGGGTCATTATCATGTTGGAATACTGCCCTGTGGCCCAGTCTCCGAAGGGAGGGGATCATGCTCTGCTTCAGTATGTCACAGTACAAGTTGGCTTTCATGGTTCCATCAATGAACTGTAGCTCCCCAGTGCCGGCAGCACTCCTGCAACCCCAGACCATGACACTCCCACCACCCAGGCAAGACACACTTGTCTTTGTATTCCTCACCTGGTTGCCGCCACACATGCTTGACACCATCTGAACCAAATAAGAAGAGGCTTCCTTCTGAGGCGACAGCCATGGAAACAAATTTGATGCAATATTGACCAATATGGTCTGAGCACTGTCGGGCTGACACCCCCCCCCCCCCTTTCAACCTCTGCGCCACCCCTTCAACCTCTGCAGCAATGCTACCAGCTCTTATACGTCTATTTCCCAAAGACAACCTCTGGATATGATACTGAGCACGTGCGCTCAACTTCTTTGGTCGACCATGTTCTGAGTGGATCCTGTCCTGTTAAACCGCTGTATGGTCTTGGCCACCGTGCTGCAGCTCAGTTTTAGGGTCTTGACAATCTTATTATAGCCTAGGCCATCTTTATGTAGAGCAGCCATTTTTTTTCAGATCCTCAGAGAGCTCTTTCCCATGAGTCGCCATGTTGAACTTTCAGTGACCAGTAGGAGAGAGTGAGAGTGATGACACTAAATTTAACACACCTGCTCCCTATTCACACCTGAGACCTTGTAACACTAACGAGTCACATGACACCGGGGAGGGAAAATGGTTATTTGGACCCAATTTGGACATCTTCACTTAGGGGTGTCCTCGCTTTTGTTGCCAGCGGGTTAAAAAAAATAATGGCTGTGTGTTGAGTTATTTTGAGGGGACAGCAAATTTACCGTTATACAAGTTGTACACTTACTACTTTACATTGTAGCAAAGTGTCACTTTTTACTATTGTCACATGAAAAGATCTAATAAAATATCAACGGTAGTGTTTGCTTAATAATTACATAGTCAAGCTCTGCATTCTGTTTTGCAGTGCTACACAATGGTTTGACCTCCGTGTCTCTCTACATGACGAACGTTGGTGCTTGCCTCAAATTCATGTACATGTTTCCAACACTGCACCTAGAGTGTATTTAACTAAATAAAACTTCAGTTGGGCTTTAATCCAGGGTTTACTCATGATACTGGTTTACATATGTTCTGAGCTTTCCTAAGAGAAAGCGAAGCGGGACATTAGCTTTTGCTTTTCAGACTGTTTCAGTATATAGAAAATCTGTTTAGGCGCTCTGCAGAACAGACCATGCTTAGGATGAGTCCCTCCTGAGTCTTGATGTTTTTTAACTCAGTCAATAGGCTTTTTTTCAGCAGATCAGATCAGGTTAGCCTATTAAACATGTAAAAATAAGATTGCCTATCTGCCGGAAAAAATAAATTCAAAACATTCATATGCAGTATGATTAAAATGGGGGAAAAATGTAATCCTGATTCATAAACACTATACGTTTCTTTTAACTACCTTTTGGCAATTTTCATTACAGTATATTGATTTCAACGTAAATAGCAAGTGTCAGTTTAGCCCTATCAATGGTTGAATTTTTTTGTTTTTTTCTTCCTTTAGAGAGAGGAGTATTAAAATGCATCTGCATTTCGGACTTGGGTAGCCAGTGGCCAGGCTATAGTTGTTCAGGAATTTATATCTTAACAATAAATGAGTTATAAAACAAACTCGCAACCCTGTTTCTAGCTGTAGGAACTGTGAAGCAGTTCTAAAATCTCACAGCAGAAGCACTACAGTTCAATTTGGAATTCTGACATTCAGCTTCTCCTGCAAGTCACTGATGACAAGGGGAGATGGCTGAGGTATGCTGAGAGAAGGACTTCAGTGTTTCTGTTGTGATCTGCTGTAAGGGGAAAATTGTTCCACTGTGCCTACAGCTAAAGAGGGTTTATTTTAAACCTGAATAACTGCTTGTTTTGAGAACATGTAAGTTTGTAAAGGTTCGCAGCCGGATCAGCAATTCATTCAAAGTCACAGTATTTGAAAACATTAAAGTCAAACCGACTGCTGACTTTGTTTCTTTTATCCTTGTAAAGATATGTCAGGGGTCTTTCACTTGTAGAGTCCTAATCAAGTGACTTACAAAACCACTGTTTACTTTGCTTGGATACATATTATCTACTTGTCGCCTGGAATTTTCCCAATCCTACTTGTATGGTTGTACCTCATATATTAAAAGATATTCTCCCCGAATGATCCTGTAAACTTGTGTTATATTGCATTGCTTCATTTTGTAAATATTCATAGTTATAAAAATTCAAACACCATCTGTAAATGTCTGTACTATACCCAGATATTCCCAGACATGTTCTCAAACATGTCACGAAAAAGATGTTTGCAGTCATTACCAACCTACTGTTTGTGCCTCTGGCATCAATAATTTTTCATTTAAGGCTTCATGTACACGGGACGTTTTTACAACCTCTCCTGAACGATTTAATTTGACAGATAGTAACCTACATTTGAAACGTCAGTTTTGCCACGTTTACATGCGGCGCTTAGTGGCATTTTGCCGCGTTTGCGTTGTTAGAAGTGTTTTTTAAAAAAAATGTTTTTTTTTTTTTTTCACAATAGCCACAAAAAGAAACGCCTGTAAACGAAACGCGGCTAAACGCGAGTTACTGCGTTTAGACAAGTTTGGCACTTGAAATGCCTCTAATCTCCTCTCAGCTTCCGAACCCATTTTTTTGCGTTCCAAAAAAAGCCTCTAAACTCAACTGCCTAGAAATGACTATAAACGACCCTGGGTACGTGTACTGATAAGTTAACATAGAGGAGAGTTCAGGAGCAGTTGAAAAAAATGCCCAACTGCTTCTAAACGTCCGTTTATCAGCAGCAGTGTACATGAGGCTATACTGGCCTGGAACAAGAATGTTTTGAATAAAATGTATCCTGAAGTCAGGACCCCCTTCTGCTTACTTATTATGGGCCAGTGACTAAAGCCAGTGTGTCAGCATGAGAAGTCATCTATGGCAGCCCCTTTATTTCCTGGCTTCTTTTATGCTATCCATAGAAATCCCTGTTACAGTTGACATGTATGCTGGAATTTCCTGAGCATGTTTATTAATTCCTGAAGGTAGTAGAACCAGACATTTTCTGGCTTTAGTAGAAGGTAACAGTAGTGCTCATTGCAAGTTCCTTGGAGAGTGATCAGCCCAGGGTATTGGCTATTACCTATATACTTGAAGATTGTGTCTCCATCCGTCCAATGTGGGTCATTTCGTGTCTATGGGTGCCTTGTAAACCCTAAGCTGCTATGACTTTCTAATGGTGTATTTTTCCACAATTAGGTGTGTTGTGTGGACTGGTGATGAACGGGTATTTTTCTACAATCCTACCACTCGCCTTTCTATGTGGGACAGACCAGAAGACCTGATTGGAAGAGCTGATGTTGATAAAATTATCCAGGAGCCTCCACATAAGAGAGGATTAGAGGATGACAAAAAATATTGTGAGTTTACAGACCTTTAACATTTTATGACGATAGACCCTTTTTGTAAGCACTTTCTCCTCTAATTATTCAGCATCCAGTTTTTAGGGTGTTAGTTTTATATACTGTGGGTGTGATTAACCCTTTTATATTGCACATATTACAGAACCAAAACCATTTCCCTGTTTAAAAAAAATCCATTTAGTGTATGATTTATATTGAATTTCCAAATGGCTTGTCTTCTCCCTTTTTAATTCAAGTTACTTAAAAAAAAAAAAAAAAAAAACCAGGTCCCGATTTTAATAAATTTGTTTACTCTTGTTATTGCAAAGTCAAAGAAGATCACGAATCTGCAGAAGATGCAAACGACGATGAACCTGTTAAAGCAAAAAAGCGGAAGTAAGTTTTGTTGTTTGGAAGTCTTTTCAATGAAAATTTCATTAGGGGTATTTTTCACACATATGCCTGTTGGTGTGTTGGCTTTAGTAATATAGTATTTAAATAATTTCTTGTGAAGTGTGCCTAAATTTTAACATTTTAGGTGGAGTTCCAGTCTTAAATGAATCTAGGTCTTGAACAATAGAGTACCCCACCCCCCTCGATTTTGGATATCGTGTGGTTTTTGTCGTTCTCCAGCTGGACTTCCGTTCTACCTACCGGCTCCTCCTCCTCCCCGTGCTGCCTACTGGGAACTGTGTGTGTCCCAGAAGACGACGGGACCATTCAGAAAGCGCAGCACGACACGCACATGCGCCGTAGGAAACCGGCTGTGAAGCCTGCCGGTTTCCCATGGTTGCAATGCTGGTGCCTGCTCCTGAGCTGATGGATGAATTGGCTTTGGGGGGCCGACATCGCGGGATCCCTAAACAGGTAAGTGTCCTTATATTAAAAGTCAGCAGCTACATTAATGTAGCTGCTGACTTCTAAAAAAAAAAAATTTTTAGAGGCTGGAACTCCGCTTTAAACACATCTATTTGCTAGTGATAAAAAACAAAAAAAAATGCTAAATCTGACCTTAATATGATTAGCAAACAGTTGGGTGTGCATTGTCAGAGTTAATAGTGATAAACAGCTTGTCTAGTTGGGCAACAGCACTGGACCTTGAATTTGGGTACTAATTAGGCAGAGACGTTTTTATATATTTACATTTGAAACTGAACATTAGTAAGGTATGAAAAAGCCACTATGAAAACAGTTATGTATGTATTAAAATGCATTTTAATAAAACTAGTATAAATATCTGCATTTGATATCGGCGTCTTGTAATAACTTTTGCAGCAGTGGAGAGGGAAGGATGCCACTTGGGAACAATCGGGTGTACTGCATTTACATGTGCTCTCAGGGGAGAGAGCAGAGACATGGTCTCATTTAGTCAATTGCTGGTCTACAACTATCTATTTACAGGCTATGGCTAGAGAGGTGACTGATCTGTGTTTAACTGCCACGTAGAAAATTCTTAAATCCAGGCTGTGTAAATCTCAGAACTGGCTTGACAGAAATACAGATTTCTTGGCAGGTAATCCAGCTGGTCATATATGCATGTCAAATTTTTATTGAGTTCTTTGCCTGAATTCTGCTTTAAAAACATCTTTGCTGAAAATATAAGAATTTGTAATTGAATTTATAGTCACTTTATTCACATTAGATTTAAATACATATTGTATTGTTCTTAGATTGTAGCCAAATAGCTCAAGCTTTTCTTCAGCTTCCAGCTTTGTGCAGCTTGGTGGGTTGGCCAAGGCAGCTAGATAGATGGCACACAAGTGTTTGGCAGAAACACAAGGTTAATATTTAGTGTCGTGTTGCAAAATGTTATTGCACAAACACTGGTGATCTCCTTCAAAAAGACACCAAAAGGGAGAAGCACTTTTGGTAAGTCGAATGGAAGTGGCTCACACACTCTGAGGGTGTAAGGCTGTGTACGCAAAAAAACAGGTAACGGAAAAGTTTTATTTCTTCAATATTGCACTTATGCTGTTGATCATCATCTTGCTGAAATATAAACTTATTTTACTAGATATTTGGTAGAACCTTTTTCTATTCTAGGGTTCAGTATGTTCACACATGGGTCTCAAAAATGTTTATCATGCATCATGGGACACATATTCATGATAGGTTTATGCTGCCACGTACATACATTCCTAGGCATGACCTCTCCCCAAGACCCTAGTTTTTTGCTAGTGTTTTGGGGGTGATGGTCATGTCTGTGCAGTCCTTGTGGTACTACTGATCACAAAAAGTATTGGCTGGCTACACCATACCACTTTTCCTTGTGGGGTAAAGCACTGGCAGATTTTATTAGGAAATTTTCTAGAGTAACCAGCATATTGTTCCTTTATTAGCTCAGTGCCCTCTCAGCTGACTTAGACCTGTTGTTCCCAGCAGGCCATGTCTTATTGATGGCAGAAGGGGGATATAGGGGTTCAGGGCTCCCAAATGCCTTCTTTAGATAAGAACCTGAACGCAACCCCCTGTGCAATGTATCCCCTGGGGATCAGGTTTGTTCTATGCAGCTCTGACTCCCTCCAGCTATCTGGTATCGCCACTACTTTTGGGGCACCTTTCTCAAGTTCTTTTTGTGATGAGGGAGGAATTCATATCTGCCATTACTGGGGTACAGCAGCAGCTTTCTGGAATACTTGACAGCTTAGTCGCATTACTCCTATCCTTCCCCTTATTAACATAGAAGCAACCATTGGAGGATAAGGTAGAGGAGGATGAGCATGTTCTATTAGAAGGGGATGAATAGGATTGCTCATCTGAGGAATCTTCTCTTGAAGAACCCTATGATTTATTGGCCTTTGAGTTTTCTCGTGGAAGTTGTCTGGACTAATTTGAAGTTGCCACTTTCCCAGTCCTCTACTCCAAAGGTAACAGGATTTGGATCATTGCGTCCGTCACAGCATCCTCAATCCTTCCCTGTACATCCTCATTTAAAAGATAATTTTTACCAGGACTGGGCTCAACCTAAGAAGGTGTTTGTTCCATCAAAGTTCGCTCAGCAAAATAATAACTAGAGTGGGTTCACCAAGAAATAGAGTATGCCTTTGGTAGGATATGGCAGTCTTATCTCAACAAGATCCTCATGTTCCCAGTGAACGGGTTCCTGGTATTTTAAGGATGCTTTAGACAAACATCTGAAGGCTTTATTCATGCCCTTGTTTGCTCTGGTGGGAGCAGCTTTTTATCCAGCAATTCCCACTGTTGGCATGCGTCAAAGACTTAAGGTGTGGACTCATCACATGACTGGAGAGGATTTTACTAGTAGAGATATTGAATCGAGCAAAAACCTGGAGGATTTTCCATGTGCTCTGCTGTTCGCATGGAAACGCCCTGAAGGTCTCTATACAACAACTTTCTCATCTGGTGGTCTTATCCGTACATGCGCAGAATCTTATGGTTAAAGTGGTGTTGTTCAAAATTGCCCTACAAGAAACATGTGAAACATTTATTTTTCTAGGGAAACGTTTGGTCCTGCTTTTGGATGATTTACATCCAAAAGGCGACTGTGGGTAAGAGTCAGCTGTTGCCACTAAAAAAAAAAAAAAAAAAAAAAAGGCCAAGCCTACGGTTGAAAAACCTGCCAATCCTACTCCAAAAAGCATTAAAAAAAAAAACATGCCCTCACTCTTAGTTGGCCTATGTTTGCAGGCTTTCGCTGAGGTTTGGCAGGGAGAGATTGCAGATGAGTGGGTCTGCAATATTGTGGCTCACGACCACAAGCTACAATTTTCCAATCCCCTCTGCGCTTTGCGCTTTCCTAATTTTTTTTGGAATGCACAAAAAAAGATTTTCTCTTCTGCAAGCTCTCAATCACCTTTTACTCAATGAGTGATCATACCGCTTTCAGAGGTTTTGTGGTTTCTACTCGAGCCTTTTCATGGTACCAAAACCGATGTTGGTCACATCTTGGATCTCATGAGACTCAAGTTTCTATGAGTGCAGAAGATCTGGATAGAATCTGTGTAGTCAGTGGTGGCCTCTCTCTAGCATTAAGATTTCCTGTTATATATATCAAGGATGCTTGCCTGCACTTTTTAACCTCACCAAAGGCTTCTGTGGTTTTCAGTGGAGTGCTACTTCAGTTTGTAGCACTGCTGTTCAGCCTGACCACAGCTGCCAGTTTCTGGCTCCAGTTCTGGTGCTCCTGCGTGCTCAGTATCTCTGTTTATAGGGTACCTGGACAACTTAATTCTGAGGGGAAAATCTGCTTCTCTGCTAGGGACCAATTAACACCGTGCATACTCTGGAGAAGGAAGGATGGGTTCTGAATTTACTGAAGTCAGCCTTAGCCCCAACCCCGAGGTTGGCATATTTTTCCCTGACTGTGGATACTGTCCATACAATAGTGATCCTCCCTGCAAACAAATGTTTTTTTATCTAAAAACTCAGGTGGACTTGCTTAAGACACTGACAACTTCCTCAATTTGCAGTTTTTTACAGTTAACCCCTTGACGCAAATATGCAGCCTTCGGCTTCAAGGGGTTGTACTGGGGTGATGCCCGGTATCTAAAAATGGAAAAGCCGCGCATTAGACTGATACATATTAAATTAAATAAAAATCTGTGAAAAATGTTTTTTGAAAAAGTTCCTTTATGATATAAAGTAAATAAGAATTCAACTGCAAGAAAGGAAATCCAAAACTCCTGGACTGTCCAATGGTTATCACTTATTAGTTGAATCGAACAATTAAAAGTCCCAACTGATAGATGTCATGCTTACCAGATGGCAAGCCAAATCGAGCAGATGGCTTAAACCCGGCCTTTGAAAACCGATCACAGTGGAATTTTGCAATTTTCACTCTTTAGATTGGCGTGGATTCGCAAAAAATTCAACCCAAAAAAATATAAAGTAACATAGCATAATACTGACAAATAACTTGGTAAAAAAGGAAAAGAGAAAAAGGTGGCACTCAGAGTGAGAGAACCATATAAACACCCGGTGCTTGGAACCAGCAGGTAACGCACAAAGAACCTCTAAGATATTGGCAAAATATTTGTGCGAATCATGCGGGTATGTGGATCAACTTCCAGTGAAGAGGATAGTGAAAACACCACACGGAGAGCCTGCTTACCAGATAATATGTATAACAAGTGTGGATACTGTATCAGTCAGATGAATGCCTATCCGTGAAGGGGTTAATGCGTGCAGCAAACCGCATAGGGAGCCTGCTTACCAGATGTCAGATAGCGGTGAGCAAAATGACACAGCCAGAGGAAATGACCAACTTATTATGTAGAGCGGTATAGATCCATCATAGCAGATAAGTCAGGGGCCAGCAGGATGAAGTCATAGGTAACAGGGGTCCTTCCAGCTTCAAGCTCCTCTCAGCTTTGATAGCTCAACAGCCATCTCTCTCCAAACACACTTCTCCCCGGTGATGCCCGGTATCGTTTTTTTAGAGTGGACGGTCGGCTTTCTTGTAATAACAACCGATGCGGCTAATCAGCCGCTTGGCTGTTATTACAAGCAGCCGTAGGGGGTGTACCCCCCACCGATGCCTTCCGCGGCTTGTCCGGGCTCTTCTGTCTCTTGGGGAGTCCCGAATGACCAGCTGGCACGTCTGTGCTGGAATCTGCTTTGATCGGGTCTCAGGAATAGTAACCTAGAAGCAATGTCATGACATCAGTTCCGGTTTACTGAAGACTTAGGGTTTTGAATGCTTTTACATGCAAAGGAGGGATTTGGGGTCTTAAAGACCCCAGATCCCTCCATAAAGAGTACCTGTCACTGCCTATTACTGTCACAAGGGATGTTTACATTATTTGTGACAACAATAAAAGTGATAAAATGTAAAGGTACAGTGTAAAAAAAATGAAATTAAAATAAATAAGGGAAAACATTTTTTTAAAGCGCCCCATCCCTCTATGCTCGCGCACAGAAGTGAACGCATACATACAGTATCTCACAAAAGTGAGTAAACCCCTCACATTTTTGTTAATATTTTATTATATCTTTTCATGTGACAACACTGAAGAAATAACACTTTGCTACAATGTAAAGTAGTGAGTGTACAGCTTGTATAACAGTGTAAATTTGCTGTCCCCTCAAAACAACTCAACACACAGCCATCAATGTCTAAACCGTTGGCAACAAAAGCGAGTACACCCCTAAGTGAAAATGTCCAGATTGGGCCCAAAGTGTCAATATTTTGTGTGGCCGCCATTATTTTCCAGGACTGCCTTAATCCTCTTGGGCATGGAGTTCACCAGAGCTTGACAGGTTGCCACTGGAGTCCTCTTCCACTCCTCCATGACGACATCACGGAGCTGGTGGATGTTTTGCGCTTCTCCACCTTTCATTTGAGGATGTCCCACAAGTGCTCAATAGGGATTAGGTCTGGAGACATGCTTGGCCAGTTCATCCCCTTTACCCTCAGCTTCTTTAGCAAGGCAGTGGTCGTCTTGGGAGGTGTTTGGGGTCGTTATCATGTTGGAATACTGCCCTGCGGCCCAGTTTCCGAAGGGAGGGGATCATGCTCTGCTTCAGGATGTCACAGTACATGTTGGCATTCATGGTTCCCTCAATGAACTGTAGCTCCCCAGTGCTGGCAGCACTCATGCAGTCCCAGACCATGACACTTACACCACCATTATGTATAAAAGATCCTGTGAGCCTCCTATGATTATGAATTGCCTGAATGGCACCGTAAATCAGCTGCAAGCATTAAACACGTCTCCTAAAAACATGCAGATAAAAGCAAATAAATAAATATATACGCTGCGCTTCCAAATGTAGAATGTACTCTTCGCATTAAACATATGTGATAACCAAAGTGCAAATATATACGTGAATCACACACAGTGATAAATCCTGTATCTGGTTACTGTAGAAAGTGACAATAGTGAAACAAATAATTATAACTACTTAAAAATGAACATATAAATGTAAATAAATGATTAAACTAGTAAAAAGTGCTATAATCGTGCATCCATATAGTGAATGATTGTATCAAAATAAATGTCCATAAAATCATATAGTGGACTCAATCCATTAAAAAATATAAATGGAGAAAAAGTGCTTCTATGTGCATATGTGTCATCCAATTATATCAATTCAGAAGTGCTTCTAAAGTCCATGTGATTTGGAAACTGCTGTGAAGATAATCCAAAGCAATCCGCAGTGACCACACTCAGGTGCTCCCCCCCCTAGGTATGTAAGACAAAAAAAATTCAATAGCTCAACCCACCAACCAGTCTGCTGACCAACCAAATTAACCTGTCTAAACGTCTGTTAAAAGCAGGAGTTTAGTTAGCACACATTTGCAAACGCATGTGAAAGCTGCAAGGCCTCGTCGTGGCACCCTGTGTTGCTTGCAGTCCTAACACTACAAATTTATAAGGGTTTCCACAGTGGAAGCACATGCATGGAATGGATAGATGTGGGGCAGGTGAGCCTGGAGACAGCCCAGCCCCCGTTAAAGGAACAGGAGCACACTGGACACCCAGTAAGAGCACAATGGCAGCGAAGGTGCCCAGTGTGTCCCCGGACCATATATATGAACAGTAACAAAAAAATGGCCACTGCCCCCACCTATAACTGGCTTTCACAGCAAGGAGCACATGGAGGGCCATATATATGTAAGACAAAAACAATTCCATAGCTCAACTGACCAACCAAATTAACCTGTCTAACCATCTGTTAAAAGCAGGGGTTTAGTTAGCTCCCCCTAGGTAATAAATGCTCACCTCTGAGCGTGTGACTTTGCCCTTAAGCTCAGTCAATACATGCCTGTGAACCACCTCTGGGGCTCTGCAGTTTTAACCAGACTCCTGGACCCGTCAGCACAATACCTTGGCTTAGTGAAAAAAGTGCTGGATGGTGTAATAACGTTTCACATAAACCCCCCCCATGGGGTACTCGCATAGATCAGGCGCGTCAGTGCGCCACTTCACATCAGGCAAACAGCATATAAAGATACTGGATTGGTATGGGATTCCTTCCTGACAGATCACCTGCTGAACGTCCGTCCTGTCCCCTCCCCTAGGTGATCTGTCAGGAAGTTATCCCATATCTTGCCTGATGTAGAGTGGCGCACTGACGCGCCTGATCTATGTAAGTACCCCATAGGGGGGTTTTATGTGAACGTTATTACACCATCCAGTCTTTTTTTTTTTTTTTTAACTAAACCAAGGTATTGTGCTGACAGGTCTAGGAGTCTGGTAAAAGCTTAAGTGCAAAGTCACACGCTCTGAGGTGAGTGTTTTATTACCTAGGGGGGGAGCACCTGAGTGTGATCACTGCGGATTGCTTTGGATTAACTTCACAGCAGTTTCCAAATCGCATGGGCTTTAGAAGCACTTCTAAATTGATATAATTGGATGACACATATGCACATAAAAGCACTTTTTCTCCATATATATTTTTTAGTGGATTATCATATAGTCCACTATATGATTTTATGGACATTTATTTTGATACAATCATTCACTATATGGATGCACGATTATAGCACTTTTTACTAGTTTAATCATTTATTTACATTTATATGTTCATTTTTAAGTAGTTATAATTATTTGTTTCACTATTGTCACTTTCTACAGTAACCAGATACAGGATTTATCACTGTGTGTGATTCACATATATATTTGCACTTTGGTTATCACATATGTTTAATGTGAAGAGTACATTCTACATTTGGAAGGGCAGCGTATATATGTATTTATTTACTCCCACCACCATGCTTGACTGTAGGCAAGACACACTTGTCTTTGTACTCCTCACCTGGTTGCCGCCACACACACTTGACATCATCCGAACTAAATAAGTTTATCTTGGTCTCATCAGACCACAAGACATGGTTCCAGTAATCCATGTCCTTAGCCTGCTTGTCTTCAGCAAACTGTTTGCAGGTTTCCTTGTGCATCACCTTTAGAAGAGGCTTCCTTCTGGGACAACAGTCATGTAGACCAATTTAATGCAGTGTGCGGCGTATGGTCTGAGCACTGACAGGCTGATCCCCCACCCCTTCAACCTCCTGTAGCAATGCTGGCAGCACTCATACGTCTATTTCCCAAAGACAACCTCTGGATATGACGCTGAGCATGTGCACTCAAATTCTTTGGTGGACCATGGCGGGGCCTGTTCTCAATGGAACCTGCCCTGTCAAAAAGCTGTATGGTCTTAGCCACCGTGCTGCAGCTCAGTTTCAGGGTCTTGGCAATCTTCTTATAGCCTAGGCCATCTTTATGTAGAGCAACAATTCATTTTTACAGATCCTCAGAGTTCTTTGCCATGAGGTGCCATGTTGAACTTCCAGTGACCAGTATGAGAGAGTGAGAGCGATAACACCGATTTTAACGCTGTTGCTCTCCATTCACACCTGAGACCTTTTAACACTAACAGGTCACATGACACTGGGGAGGGAAAATGGCTAATTGGGCCCAATTTGTACATTTTCACTTAGGGGTGTACTCACTTTTGTTGCCAGTGGTTTAGACCTTAATGGCTGTGTGTTGAGTTATTTTGAGGGGACAGCAAATTTACACTGTTATACAAGCTGTACACTCACTACTTTACATTGTAGCAAAGTGTCATTTCTTCAGTGTTGTCACATGAAAAGATAGAATATGTTTACAAAAATGTGAGGGGTGTACTCACTTTTGTGAGATACTGTAAGTCACGCTCACAAATGTAAACAGTGTTCAAACTACACATGTGTGGTATTGCTGTGATCGTTAGAGCAGGAGCAATAATACTAGCACAAGACATTCTCCAATTCTAAACAGAGTTTTCAAAGCGTCGCCTATGGAGATTTTTAAGTACCGTAATTTGTCGCCATTCCACGAGTGTGCGCAATTTTAAAGCATGACATGTTGGGTATTTATTTAGTCGGTGTAACATCATTTTTCACAATCTACAAAAACATTGGGACTAACTTTACTGTTTTTTTTTTTTTTTTTTTTTTTTTTTAAATTTATAAGTGTATGAAAGTGTATTTCTTCCAAAAAAAAAATTTCATTTGAAAGACTGCTGCGCAAATACAGTGTGACATAAAATATTTTAATGATTGCCATTTTACTCTCTAGGATATATATATATATATATATATATATATATATATATATATATATATATATATATATATATATATATATATATATATATATATATATATATATATAAATTTTTTTTTTTTTTTTTTTTTCAGCTCAAGTCAAATTGAAATTACATAAATATTCTTTCTAACTGACAGCTGTGTACATATATATCTGTTTTAATAGGAAAGAGGAGACAGAATCTGAAAAAGAAACTGCAATGGACGCTGAAATTAAAGCTGCGCGTGAACGAGCCATTGTTCCCCTGGATGCTCGAATGAAGCAGTTTAGAGATATGTTGCTTGAGAGAGGGGTTAGTAAATCATATTCTTAGATGTGTGGGAATCTTTTTTGAGTTGTATACAGATATAGCCACTTGAGTAAAAAAACTTTAGGAACGTTAGTGGATTGTAGGTGGACAAAATATGGGAACAGAAAATAAAGATTAACACCTTAGGGAAAAAATTTGAAACAAATTTTAACCGCTTCATGTAAATCGCTGTACCTGTACGTCGGTATTTTGATGCTAAATACCGTTGTTATGGCAGCAGCTAGCTGCCACAGCCCTGGTATTTTCAGGAACGGCGTGCGTTTCTCTTTAAGAGGAAAGTGGTCTTTCCGGCAGATTTGCCACAAGATCACTTTTATCGGTAGCAGCGGAGACAATCGCGTCCGCTCCCCTCACTGCCTGGATGCCGAGTGAGGGAAAGATGGCCCCCGTCACTTCTGCCCAATGCTCCTAAAGGGGAAATTACTTTTGTTTTATTGCATTTTAGTGTAAATATGAGATCTGATGACTTTTTGACCCCAGATCTCACATTTAAGAGGTCCTGTCATGCTTTTTTCCTATTACAAGGAATGTTTACATTCCTTGTAATAGGAATAAAAGTGACCCTTTTTTTTTTTTTTTTTTTTTTTTTTTAAGGACGGTGTAAAAATAAAAACTAAATGGTAAAATGAAACATAAAAACCAAACTGATAATTTATGTCCCTTTAGCTGAGATCTGGGTCTCTGTAATTGCATTACACATGCATTTGGCATTATTTTGTATATGGAAAATTGAGTTAATTTAGAAAAAAAATAAAATCATAAGGTTGACCTTGCATTAACGTTGGGGAAAAAATGGTATCGGTAATTGGTATCGGTGAGTACTTGAGTACAAGTATTGATACTTGTACTCGCCGGTAAAAAAACAGGTATTGGTGCATCTCTACTCTGAATGGTGCCCATGCTGGGGGATCAGCCAATCTGGACCAATGTAACTATATGTAAAAATATGCGTACCTAAAATTCATCTTTAAAGTGTAGTTCAGCTTATCCATTTGGCACCTTTCAGGGGGGAGGGTGGAAGGGATACCTGTTTTTTGACAGGTACCGTTCTCTACTTCTGGGAGACAGGCCCCCTCCTTCTTCCTCTGCCACCGGATCAATTTAGAAAGCGCAGCGCGCAGTAGGGAACCGGCTTCATTGCCGAGTTCCCTTACCAGGAATGGCGGCGGCTGCAGCCGATCCGGAGATCGACTGAGGTGCCGACATCTTCGCCTCCCTGGACAGGTAAGTGTCAATATATTTAAAGTCAACAGCTGCAGTATATGTGGCTGCAGACTTTTAATTTTTCGTGGGGGAGCTGGACCTCCTCTTTAACAAAGCTTGTGCTGGCCTCCTTGAGTAATTAAAATCAAGTCATTGTTGGGAAAAGTACTATGAAAAGTTTGAGTGGGTCGTCTTTAAAGAATGTCTAAATCCATGTACAAATTTGCAATGTATTGCAGCTTCAGATGTTGTGGTTGCATTTGTTTTCTTTTTTCAGGCCAAGCTAAATGTCTGCAAGTGCAAAAAAATGCCTGTTGATCTTGTGTGAATTCTAGCATTCTTGTCATTTTCTGTGCACTAAACTGATCTCAAACAATGTTCTCAGCTTCCCTAGCTATATTTTGTGGACTACAAGACACTTCTCCACCACAAGTTAAGGCGATGACTAGAGAGGCAGATGTTATGTAGTCCTAGCACACTACCTGTCCTAGGTTGACAGTGCTGCCACTCCATAGAATGCAGTAAGTGAGCTTTAGGACAAGACTTGTATTACTGTCAGAATCACCACGTGAGAATAAATGGGGAAAAAAAAACTTAAAAAAAAGAAATTGATGCAACCACTACATCTAGGGACTGATGGGCTGCAATATAATTTTTTGGGGGGATTTCCATACACTTTTGGGCTTTAGACAAAACTTAAAACTCAAATGGAGAAGTTTCAGTTGTTCAGACTTGCTGCTTTCTTTTCTACTAGGCCCTCGGTAATGCAAGATCTGGTAGAAATAGGTTTGAGCATTCGTCATTTTATATTTTCCTCCAATTTAAAGATTGAATTTGGTAGGTCAGAAGAGTTCTTGGGGTCAAGAGGTTCATCTTCTGTTCTAGCCTGGGAGTTTTCTCTAAGACATCCATATTACATTTAAAAATGGTAATGGTGGCTGTGCACAGACCTCAAAGTACTATAAAGGGATTAATTGGCTTTAGTCCTGAAAGCAGGTTTTGGCAGGTGTTTGTAGTGTAAATGTACCTTTTAACTTCCAGCTGGGCAGGACCTGGATTGAATAGTTTCACAGTGTTGGCTTTTTAGGTAATGAAAGGGTTATGTTTTTCCAGCCTCTGCCAGGCATATTATTTCAACTTCAAGGATTGCTTTTGAAGTGCCTTCTAAATGTCGCTCAGTAGTGGCTATTTTAATGAGTTATTAGCTGTGTGTTGCCTCTGTGTAATTATTGAGACCTGTTCAAAGCCAATTAGTGTTGAAAATTTGCCAGTCTAGCCTCCCACTGATCATCATCCATTAGTGATGAAAATCTGAACACTGCTTTCTGCTCTGTCCTCCTTTGTACAGATGTCATGCAAGCTAACTACTAGGAAGCGTATAGTGTTCAATTATTGTACAAACCACGACTAATTTTCTGCCTATATTGCCTTGTCTTTATTTCCTTAAAGGTGTCAGCATTTTCAACCTGGGAAAAGGAGCTCCACAAGATTGTGTTTGATCCTCGTTATTTACTTCTGAACCCTAAAGAGAGGAAACAGGTACGTTTTGTAGCAGGTAAAAATGCACAATGGGAGCTTTAAAAAAAAAAAAAAAGTAGCAAAATCTTGCATTTCATCATTTCAGATTTTGCTGTTTTTATGGGCAAATAAAGTAAAAATTGAGCTTAAAGTGCACGTGTGCTCAAACAATGGACATTAAACTGTTCACATTACATAATCCTATGTTACGAGACACAGGAGAAGTATTCCAGTACATAATTGTGCTGCTGCCTTCAGGTAATAGGACACTGGCAAAGGAGCTGTAAGGACAGCACAGTATAACTCTTCCCACTCCCAGCATGCCTCAGCTCTTTGCTAGTATCTTAGGGGAACAGACCTCTCCCCTGAGAAGCAACCCCCCCACCAGCAAATTTCTTAATTTACTGCAGAACTGTTGAGGTTCATTTTTGCAAATGGATAATCTATAGTTAAGTCCTGAAGGCCGTACGAGGACCTTCGCTGTGAAGATGGCCCAACCTGTTTAGCGGCTTTTGGCAATGGACACTGCATTTAGGCGCTCACCTAGGCACCCTTGGTGTAACGTCTTCAGTTATACACGGAGTGCTTTTCAGTTCCAGCGTCATGGTCCACCTGTCTGGGGAACCCTGTACCTGAATATTCCTTAGGGCCTATGCCCACTGTGAGGAATGAAAACCGCTGGATGGGGGTATATTTCCAGGATTCTGCCTGGTAGGGACCACAAAGTCCTAGGATGTGTTTTTTTTTTTTTTTTTTTTTTTTTATTTGGCATCATTGGACAGGCACTGCCTGTTTGCATCATCTTCACGGCCTCCTTATATGCACTCGTTTTTGCCAGATGTTTATTACTTAACTATATATGAATTGTTGCATATGTGTTTAAAGTGGTTATCGTCTTACCACAGTACTTTTTGATTCACTAGTCCAGAACAAGTATTCAGCCAGTTTAACCAGAACTCCAGAACTGCACACCTGTTTTAGCTCAGTGAGTATAAAAGTGTTGAAACCAGGGGATCCGTATGACACACAAGGCCATCGCAATTTCATTTTTTTTCTTTACTGCACTGGTTTCCTTTTAACCAATAATATTGCCTAAAATTTTGCACGTAAAAAGTACATTAATAGTAGTTTCCACTACAGTATTTGGGTTTGTAACAGTGAAGTGTACCTATGCCCACAAATAACTTTGCATTGTACCAGTTCTTTTTAGGAGAGTCTGTAATTCGTCAGCACAGCGTCAGCGTGCTCAGACGCTCACAATGTCAGAAGCATGGCTATTTAAAGCACACTTTACAGGTGCTCTGAGCCTTGGAGGGACACAGAGCTGACGGTCGCATGTAAGGTGGGACACAGGCAGAAGACTTGGATAACTATATCAAAAGAATCTCTTGTGGGAAAAACACTCTTACCTGTTAAGAAGAAGAGTATGCGTCCCTCTTTCAAATGGACTCTTTCCCCAGCGCCAGGGGCTTCAGCCTCCAGGCAGTCACGACGGCCTCCTCCGTCTGGGGCAAGAAACAAGAGTCAACCCCAGGGACAAAAAAAGTCCTGGGGGAAGAAGTCTTCTCGACAAGACACTAAGGCCTCTTCATGAAGGGGCGTCCCCGCTCGCTCGAGTGGGGGGGGGAAATTGCTACAGTTCTCAAAGCTCTGGCAGGAGGACTTCCAGGACAGATGGGTAATCTCCACGGTAACCTTAGGGTACAAGCTGGAGTTCCAAGAATTTCCCTCTCCTCGTTTCTTCAGATCAAGTGTCCCCAGAGACCCAGAGAAGAAGCAGTTGCTCCTTCTAGCGTTAGAGCGACTTTTGTCGCAAGAGGTCATTATGGTGGTTCCCACAAGGTATCAAGGATTGGGCTTCTATTCCAACCTTTTTACGGTCCAAAAGCCAAATGGGGATGTCAGACCCATTCTGGATTTAAGAGATCTGAATCTATTCCTAAGGATTCAGTCCTTCCGCATGGAATCGATTCGGGCAATAGTCTCCATCCTGCAGGGAGGAGAATTTTTGGCATCGATAGACATCAGAGATGCATACCTACATGTGCCCATTTTTCCTGCTCATCAGAAGTTTCTACGCTTCGAGATAGGAGGGCGCCATTTCCAGTTTGTGGCTCTGCCTTTTGGGATAGCCACTGCACCTCGAGTGTTCACAAAGATCTTGGCTCCTCCTCTGGCCAGATTAAGGGCTCAGGGTATAACTGTCATAGCATACCTAGACGACCTGCTCTTGATAGACCGGTCGGTAGCTTCCTTGAACGGGAACTTGAGGACCATGGTCAAGTATCTGGAACATCTGGGTTGGATCCTCAACCTGGAAAAATCTTTCCTAAAACCAGTAAGAAGACTGGAGTATTTAGGTCTGATCATAGATACAAGCCAGGAGAAAGTATTTCTTCCTCAGGCAAAGATCACTGTTTTAAGGGAGCTGATTCTGACAGTCAGGACCAAGAAGGGTTCTTCTGTCCGCCTTTGTATGAGGCTGCTGGGGAAGATGGTGTCTTTAGTCGAAGCAGTTCCCTATGCTCAGTTCCATTCAAGACTACTGTAATACAGTATTCTGTCGGCTTGGAACAAGAAGGTTCAGGCATTAGACTTTCCGCATGCGACAGGTGCATCTGTGCGTCAGAGCCTCAATTGGTGGCTCATACCCGAAAACCTGCAGAAGGGGAAATCCTTTCTACCGGGGACCTGGACGGTGGTAACAGATGCCAGTCTGTCAGGTTGGGGAGCAGTTCTGGAACAGTCTGCGATCCAGGGGCTATGGTCCAAGACCAAGAGGACCCTACCCATCAACATTCTGGAGATCCGGGCGGTATATCTAGCCCTTAAGGCCTGGACTATCAGGCTACAGGGTTGCCCGGTCAGGATCCAATCCAACAATGCCACAGCAGTGGCTTATGTCAATCATCAGGGAGGCACCCGGAGCCGGGCTGCTCAAAAGGAGGTGAACCAGATCTTAGTCTGGGCAGAGATGCATGTGCCATGCATATCGGCAGTTTTCATTCCAGGGATAGAGAACTGGCAGGCGGACTATCTAAGTCGCCAGCGGTTACTCCCAGGGGAATGGTCCCTACATCCTAACATCTTTCGGGCCATATGCCAAAGATGGGGGGTTCCAGATGTAGATCTCTTTGCATCTTGATTCAAGAAAAAGATAGACAGATTTGTGGCAAGGACAAGGGATCCTCTTGCATGCGGAACGGATGCGTTGGTGATTCCATGGCATCGGTTCTCACTGATTTATGCATTCCCGCCTATTCTGCTACTGCCATGACTCCTTCGCAGGATCAGGCAGGAAAGGAGGTCAGTACTTCTGGTGGCCCGTGCTTGGCCCAGAAGGACTTGGTATGCAGAAAAAATCCTTTTCTTTCGATGGACATCACGGGACACAGAGGTCCCGCCCCTCTTCTAATACACTTATATTGCTTTGCTACCAAACTGAGGTATCCTTGTAAGGGGAGGGATTATATAGGGGGTTGAACTTCCTGATTAGGGTGTGACCAGTGTCCAATACCTAGCGGTACCTACATAACCCATCAGTTATTACTGTGGCTCTGTGTCCCATGATGTCCATCGAAAGAAAAGGATTTTACAGGTAAGCTGTTATAAAAAATCCTATTTTTTGCCAGTGTCTTGTAAGGTTATGGTCATGGTTGGAGATGCTCTCCATGATCTAGCTAAAAGAATGGCCTTGGAAACAGATCCTGAAGGATTTAAGGGACTATATAATCAGATCCATCCGGACAGTAATGTACTAAAATGAATGGTACCTGAACCTCGATTACATAGACTAAGAGGTGTTGCCTGTAATGTGACCCTTTTGGCACTGGACCCTTGGTAAGAAAAACTCCAAAGGACACCCGGCAGGGTTCTCTACAAGTCCAGGGGAGTGGCCCCAAATTCAAGGGGACTCGGTCCTTGAAGGTCCATGAGACATAACCCCTCTGTATGTGGGGGGGGGGGGGGGGGATTGGAGTCTAGCTTTTTAAGCAGAGTCCTGCGGCGGGATTGGTAAGTGTTTTAAAACTCTTCTCTTTTGCACTTGCTCAAACCGTAAAAAAAAAAAAAATATGCACAGCATCTTTTGTGTCTGAGACTAGGTGTCATGTTTTCTCTATCCACTTGGGGGCAGTGATGTCACGGATCCAGGGGGGGCTCTCATGTGGAGGCTTCCAGCCTGGTTAAACCCAGCAGGACGACGGCTCTTGGATCTCCCCGCCCGCACACCTAGTTTCTACTCTGGCACCTTCGGTGGCCCTTTCCCACCGCTATTTATGCAGCTATAGTGGGCGCGCACGCGTGCCTGTGCGTGAATGATGCGACGAGCGTACACGTGGGAGGGATGCGAGAGGTGTGCGGCACGCTACAAGCGTGGAAGTGGCCATATTTAGGAGGTGTTCCTGGCTTATGCTCCTGTGAGCAGGCTGGAAGGGACACAGAGTGGCGTAGGCTGGGCACATGCGTCACTGTGGGTGGATGGTCCAGGGCACTGCAGGTCCTGTAAGAGCTGTGTACTGCAAAGACTGGGTACAGTATTTTGCAGGACGGTTGAGTGCACAAGGGCGTTTTTTTGATGCCTCAAGTTTTTATGTCTCAGGAAGAGGAGTGGAGGAGGCACCATCAGTAGTAGAGGATTCTCGCCATATATCTGCTGTGTTTAACTCTCCTGAAAGACCTGAGGCAACTGGCCAGTCTGAGCCATTACGGTTGTCAGGCATTGTAGCGACAACTAATGCTTCTGCCTCAACCTACGTCACAAAGGACAACTTGGCATCAGCTTTAGCTGGGCTGGAGGGAAAGATGGCAGATATGATTGCTTCAGTTTCCCAAAGTGAAGGAAACTGGGTAGTTACCCTTCACCTGAGCCCCCACCTACATTGGAACAGGATTGGGCAGAAGATGTGGAAGAAGTTGGCAGTAAATGACCAGGAGTAAGGTTAGGCCACGGACTCCTGAGGAGTCAGGTTCTGAAGAACTGTTTTCAGCCTCTCAATCCCAGAGACTGTTAATCCAGTCTCTCAATCCCAGAGACTGTTAATCCAGTCTCTCATGGAGATGGCCCTATCAGGATTTAAATTGCTTCCTGTAGAGGTCCCCGAGGTTTTCTTTTTAATCTTTTATTCTCTCTTTGTCCTCCACAGAGTTTGCAGGCCTTCCTCTTGAATCTGTTGCTAGGGCAAATTGTGTATGCTGACTGGGATCACCCTGATGAGCTTTTTATTCCTCCTAAAAGGTTTGCATTTTTGTATCCTGTGGAGGAAAAGTTTATAAAGAAATGGAGTATGCCATCGGTGGACGCTGCCATTTTTTTCTGTGAATAAGAGTCTAACCTATCTTGTAGATCATGCCCAGGTGTTTAAAGATCCAGCAGATAAGAAATTGGAGTCTTTATTAAAGGCTTCATTTGCTATTGCTGGGTCTGCTGCACAACCGGCTGTGGCAGTTATAGGTATCTGTCAGTCTTTAAAAGGGGGTGTCTGCTGAGGAATTGCTCCTCATGCCTTATGTTTTATAGTAAATGTTCTTAAAGATTCCATACAACAGGTGTCCCGGTTTGCCCTTCTATCAGTACATATGCGCAGGATTCTTTGGTTAAAAAAACTGGTCTGCGGAGTTACCCTGCTGCTATTAGCTGGTTTCAT
This sequence comes from Aquarana catesbeiana, assembly GCF_042186555.1. Taxonomy (NCBI): domain Eukaryota; kingdom Metazoa; phylum Chordata; class Amphibia; order Anura; family Ranidae; genus Aquarana; species Aquarana catesbeiana. Next base: position 364,315,899 of record NC_133326.1, on the reverse strand, counting down.
GGGGAGCGGCTATTTGGAGAAGATCTGGATAAATATATCCTGAAGATTTCAGGGAGTAAAAGTGCGCTTCTACCAGTTAAAGGGAGCAGGCGACTTTCCTTTTAAGGTGTCTAGTGCTTCAGTACCCAGAACTTCCAATTTCAGGCAGTTTCGACGGCCTCAGCCATCCAGGTCTAGAGGAAAGCCGCAAGGGCAGAAGAAACCCTTGGCCCAGAGGCCCCCAAATCCAGTCCCAAACCCTCTTTATGAAGGGGCGCCTCCACTCACGCAGGTGGGGGAAAGGATATTTGAGTTCTCAGGCCCCTGGGAAGAAGTGATCTGAGACAAGTGGGTTATTTCTATGGTGTCTCAGGGGTACAAAATAGAATTCCGGGGGGAATCCGGCTGTTGCCAAGGCTACTGTGCAGTATCCGGAAAGAGAGAAAGCTGGTGCTTCTAGTAGCTCCAGCCTGGCCCAGGAGGACTTGGTACGCGCAAATTGTAAGATTGACGGTGGGAAACCCATGGGTTCTACTCCGTCTGAATCTGCTCTCACGGGGCCTGATATTCCATCCTGCTTTATGGTCTCTAAATTTAATGGTTTGGCTATTAAAACCAGGATTTTAAGACCAGGGCATCTCTGGGCCAGTATTGTCTACCATGTTAAATGCTAGGAAGCCAGTCTCTAGGAGTATCTACTATAGAGTCTGGAAATCCTACATTGCCTGGTGTGAGGCCAGGAGAATTCTGGCATTTTTACAAAAAGTGGTGGAAATAAATCTGGCTTTAAGTACACTCAAAGGTCAAATTTCGGCCTTAGCAAAAATCTTTTCAGACTCCTATTGCTACTCACTCCTTAGTATGAACATTTGTACAGGGCATGAATCATGTGCTTCCCCCGGTCAGGCCACCTCTGTGCCCATGGGATTTCAATTTAGTCCTGAGGGTCTTACAAGGCAACCTTTTAAGCCTATTCGGCAGATTCCTCTGGTCCTTTTGACAAGAAAATGTGTTTACTTGGTTGCAGTGACATCGGCCAGGAGGATGTTGGGATTGGCGGCTCTGTCCTGTAAAGAACCATATTTGATCTTGCACCAGGATAGGGCGGTTTTGCGGCCACAACCGGAATTTTGCCTAAGGTAGTGTCCAGTTTTCATCCGAATCAGGATGTCTTTCTGCCTTCCTTTTTTCCAAATCCACAATCTACAGAATAGAAATTATTTCATTCTCTTGATGTAGTACGAGCTATCAGGATCCATCTGAAGATGTCGGCTCAGATTCGGAAGACTGATGCTCGGTTTATATTGCCCGAAGGTCCCAAGAAGGGACAGGCAGCACCTAAGTCTATTTTTTTTCCCAATGGATCTGCCAAATAATTGTTCTGGCATATGAATTAAGAGGTAAGGCCCTGCCTTTTCCAGTAAGGGCACACTCTACCAGGAGGGTGGGTGCTTCATGGCAATTCATCAAGCATCGATGGCTCAGATTTGCAAAGCTGCTACTTGGTCTTCGGTGCATATATTCACCTGGTTTTATTAAGTGAATGTTAGGATGTTTCATTTGGACGCAGTGTACTGCAGGCAGCAATATAGATCCTGTTGTTCTGATGGTGTTTGTTTGGTCATAATGGGTTCTCTCCCCTCAAAAGCATTGCTTGGGGATGTCCCAGGTAGTTATTATGGCTGCTTTGTGTCCCGTAATGTACAATAAAGAAAATAGGATTTTTTTTCTACAGCTTACCTGTAAAATCCTTTTCTTGGAGTACATCACGGGACACATAGATCCCGCCCCTCTTGTCTGGGAAGTTTATTGCTCGCTACAAAACTGATGTACTTCCTGTGTAGGAGGGGTTATATAGGAGAGGACTCCCTGTCTTTTTTTGATTTGCCAGTGTCCATTCACCTATAGGTGGCATATAACCCAGTTAGTTATTATGGCTGTTCTGTGTCCCATGATGTACTCCAAGAAAAGGATTTTACAGGTAAGCTGTAGAAAAAAATCCCCCCCCCCCCCTGCCGTCAGACCTCAAAAGAAGTTTGTGAGCATTTCTGGTAAATCTGCAAGCATTTTATTGTATTTACTGGGTCTTCAACCACTCCCTGCCCGTACGACTTCATATGTCCTTAGGTTGAAGTGGTGATATCTGGATGATGCCTGCAGCTTCAGGCATCATTCAGATATCTTAGTTTTCACCTAGCGATTCCCTCTGTAAAAGCCACAGGCAGCGGGAGGGGGTATTGCGCCCCAAGCCCCCCCCCCCCCCCCCCCCCCATGCTGCTCTGTGGTGCCTCTCCGGGCTCTCTCGTGTTATCCGGAAGCTGGGGATCGGATCTGGCTCCTAGGAGGCCGGAAGCCCCATCATGACATCACTTCTGGCTCTGGCAGATGTAAATACTGCTATTCTTTTTCCTCTAGGCGTAGCCTATGGCGATTTTTAAGTAGCGAACTATGGCGCCATTCCACGAGTGTGCCCAATTTTAAAGCATGTTCTGTATCTATTTACATCATCTTTTATATTTTGCCGAAAATTGGGTTATATATGGTGTTTTTTGGAATAAAATTAATTAGTGTATTTTTTTCCAAAAAAATTGCATTTGAAAGATTGCTGCTCAAATACTATGTGACATAAATCGCCATTATTTCTATAAAGTGTTTGTGGGTTCTGCGTAATTTTCTAGCAAAAACATTGATTCTTATGTGTAGGAGAGAAATGTCAAATTTGGTCTAGGTGGAAAGTGGCTAAAGGGATAGAACATGGAGAAATATGTATGTATTGCAGGGATATGCTGCATGTTTATCCCCCACCCACCCCCTTCCCTTGGCATTTTTACGTTTTTTGTAGCCATATTAATTGCAGCCTCTAACAAATGGAAGGTGTTGGTTTACCTTTGTCTGAGACCTCTGCAAACTCCTCTAGAGCTCGGACTTTGCTAAATGATTTCATTATGTAAATCGCTATCAACCAGAAGAGAAGGGTAGATCTGTTCATGAGTTTGGTTCCTTGGAGTAGTTTACAATAAAATATGGTAATAGACTGCTTGGAAGCTACATGTAACATATTTTTTGTAAAGTGCAGAATTTCCAATGGGTAAAGAAATGGGTCAGGTGAATTTCTATAAACAATTTGCAGCCTTGTTTTGTAGCACACTGCAAGCATATTTCTCACAATTCTTCCAATAATTGCCCCTGTATAACCACTGATCTCCTGTGCCCCACTGATGAATAATTTCACATTGATGGATGCTAATTCAAATCTCCCCAGGTGTTTGATCAGTATGTGAAAACCAGGGCGGAGGAGGAGCGGAGAGAGAAGAAAAACAAGATTATGCAGTCAAAGGAAGACTTCAAGAAAATGATGGAGGAAGGCAAGATTAATACCAGGTATACACTTTACACCTATGTGACTAGTGTATACATTTACACACATTTATACAGTGACTTGCATTCACGGAATTAAAACCGTAAGTGTTGTATATAACCCTTTTGCCACCCCCAACTTAGTGTTACTAAACCCAGGACCCTGCATTCACACTATCTGGTCTCCCACAGTACACAGAACATGGAAATGCATTTGTTGTAGTAAATATAAACTGCTAAATACCTTTTCTCATCAGCAATTTAAGCAGTCTTGTGACTTCTATACGTGCCTGGATAGAGCTTGTAGGAGGAGTTTTCATTCTCCACTGACTGTCCTAAGAGGCTGCAGGGCCCCTGACCCTCTGTCCAGGCAGTGCTCATTGGCCCTGTGCTGATCACAAACACCCTCCCAGAAAAAAACATTTCTAGCAGTATACACCAAACTGAGTATGTGCAGCTTGCCCCCAAGCTCTGTTCTATCAGGAGTTGAAGTGGAACACACATATGGGTGTCGCCACACACACTGTGGGTGTGTGAGAGCAATATTTCTAGGTCCATCATTCACCATTACCTCTAAATTGGCAAAGCATTGCTTATGGGCAGTTTTTTTTACATGCACCCTCAATTTTAAGTCTTATTATCTATTTCTTTTTCATACATCATGGGACACAGAGTTAGGCTAACATTCATTACCTGCTGGGTTATACTTCATCTCCAGGTGAATGGACACTGGTAGACCAAAGGTCTTTAGACAGGAAGTGATCCCCTATATAACGCCTCCTATACAGGAAGTACTTCAGTTTTTTACCAGTGTCTGCAAAGTGGATGACATGGTTCTTTGAGCTCTCTGAGCTCCAGGTCTCTAGTCCAACAAACGGTTCTTAAATGAATCGAGGGATTGACCGATTGGATCCATTTGACACAGGCTTCATATGCTTAAATGGTACAGACTCAAGATCCTGCGAGGTTTTGCCTGTAATGCGGCCTCCTGGCGCTGGACCCTGCAAAGTGGAATCCTGGACACCACACCACTAAGGCATTCCTGCAGGGTGCTGTACAGGTCCAAAGGAGTGCACCCAAAACGTGAAAAGGGTACCCAGTCCTCAAAGGTCCTCAAGTCACAGGAAACCGCTGTGAAGATTGGGCTCTTAGTTTCTAAGCTGCCCTGCGCCTGGACAGGTAAGTAAAACCTGCGCCGTTGCCTTTATCTGGGTGCACAAAGATTCGCGTCATACGCGAATACAACCATGCCAGATCGCCAGGACCATGCACGTGCGTACGCATGCACGCACAGAACGTTCCGGCGCACAGCCAGCTTATTTAAGCTGTCTATGCCAAGCATGCTGTGCTTCCAGAAGTCAGCTGTGGGACACAGAGCAGGCTCTGAAACGAGCATTTGCAGCAGGTCATTTTCTCCTTACCCGGGTCACGTGAGTCACCAGGTGTTGCTTTAGCGGGCTAAAGGTGCTTAGCAGGATTGTTGCATAGGGGCTTGGTGAGCCCTTTAAAGGGTCTCCCTTCTGAGGTGTTTTAATACTGCACCCAGGTACTCCCTTTTTGTGGCTAGTAAATGTCTTCAAAAAAGAGGAGCGGGACTAGCACTACAGGGAAGGGCACACCTATGTCATCAATAGTTCCCGATGAACCTAGTCATATCCCCTGAAGGACTTGTGGGCAATCTGAGCTGCTGCGCCTTCTTCACCCTTTATCACCAAGGATAAACTGTCCTCAGTCCTAGCCGGTTTAGAGCACAGGATTGCTGGCATGAGTCCCTCTATCCCGCAGGGTAACAAGAAGCGTGACACATCCCCCAACCCTTGGAGCCTCCTAGTCTGGAGCAGGAATGGGTTGAGGATGGTGGAAGAGCTTAAAGCTCAGGATTCTGTGGATGGCCAGGCGGATGAGTCTGCTTCCGAGCAATCTGGACAAGAAGATAACCAGTTTGTGTCTGCCTCAAAATCAGAGGCTTTTGATCCTGACTCTTACCGAAATGGTTCGTTCTGCCTTTAAGTTGCCTTTTGCAGAGGTTACTGAGCCTCCCTTGTCCTCTTTGGGATCCCTGAGGCTTCTTCAGGCGCACACAGGCTTTCCCCTTACACCCTCTGTTGGAACAGGTGGTGTATGCTGAGTGGGAACATCCTGACAGGATTTTTGTTCCTCCGAAGAGGTTTTCCCTTTTTATATGTCATGGATGAAAAGTTTGTTAAGAAGTGGAGCATGCCAGCCGTAGATGCAGCAGTCTCTTCCTTAAACAAGAACTTGACTTGTCCGATAGATAACACACAGGGCTTAAAAGACCCTGTTGACAAGAAATTGAAGTCATTATTAAAGGCTTCCTTTTCTTTGGCCAGTTCAGCTATTCAGCCAGCTGTTGCAGCAATTGGTATCTGCCAGTCTGTAAAGGATCAGATCAGACGGCTTGATGGGCCTAACCAGGATGATCTGCCTGAAAATAAGGCAAATATTCCTCGAGCGCTATGTTTTGCTGTTGACACCTTTTAAAGGATTCAATACAGCAGGTTTCTGGTTTGGCTCTCTTGTCTGTACATATGCGCAGACTTTTGTGGCTTAAGAACTGGTCAGCCGAGCTTCCTCGCAAAAAGGTATTGGCAGGTTTCCCCTTTCATGGTGAACGTTTATGTGGTGATCACTTGGACACATATACCCAAAAGATTTCCGGGGGAAGAGTTCTCTACTTCTTGTGAATAAAAGCACCAGCCGTCCCTCGTTTAAAATTTCAGGGACTGCTTCCTCATGTCTCAGCGCCAAGGCAGTTCCGCCGCCAACAAGGCACTAGGGCCAGGGGCAAGCCGCAAGGCCAGGGCCAGAAAAAGCCCTGGGTCCAAAATTCTTCTAAACCCAGCACCAAGCACTCCTTTTGAATGGATGCACCCACTACATCGGGTGGGGGGAAGGCTGCTGCACTTTGCGGACATTTGGAGAACAATAGTTCAGGACGAGTAGGTCACCTCAAATATATCCCGCGGTTACAAGCTGGAGTTTTGGGGGGGTTCCCCCTCAGAGGTTTTTAAGATCCAGCATTCCCTCAGATCCTCCAAAAAGACTTCTTGCTTCAGGCACTACATCATTTAGTGCATCGAGTGATTGTAGAGGTTCCTGTACCCGAAAGGGGCGCGGGGTTTTACTCTAACCTATTTACGGTTCAAAAACCAAACTGGGACACAAGGTCCATTTTGGACCTATGATCCCTGAACCAGTATCTACTGATCCAGTCCTTTCGGATGGAGTCCGTCCGCTCAGTAGTAGCCTCACTCCAGATGGGAAACTTTCTAGCCTCCATCAATATAAAGGACGCGTATTTTACACATACCTATCTTTCAGCCTCATCAGAGGTTCCTGCGATTTGCAGTAGAGGAACGTCATTTTCAGTTTGTGGCTCTACCCTTCGGGCTTGCTACAGCTCCCCGGGTGTTCACAAAGGTCCTAGCACCAGTGCTGCGTCTTTTTAAGGGCCCAAGGGATCCTGGTGTTCGGGTATCTGGACGACGACCTGCTCAGAGATCACTCACTACAGGCTCTAGAACAGAGCATAACATGCACAGTGCGGTATTTGGTAAGCTTAGGCTGGATCACAAATACCAAAAAGTCAATCTTGAGACCAGCTCAAAGTCTAAAATATTTAGGTCTGATCCTAGATACTGTCCGAGCAAGAGTATTCTTGCCACCCACAAGGATCTATGCCCTGAAGAATCAGGTGCGTCAGATAAGGGGCACCACAAAAAACCCTCCATTCGGCTCTGTATGAGTCTTCTAGGGAGGATGGTATCCTGCTTCGAGGCGGTGCCCTATGCCCAGTTCCATTCCAGGCCTCTACAACAAGACATCTTGTTGGCTTGGAACAGGAGAGGACAAGCCCTGGATTATCCAATGTTCTTATCTCCTCGGGCATGCTTAAGCCTAAATTGGTGGTTGCAAGATCAGAACCTTTTGAAGGGGAAGAGCCTTCCTCCCGGTAACTTGGAGAGTACTGACTACAGATGCCAGTCTCTCAGGCTGTAGAGCGACCCTAGAGGGGCTCACAGCTCAAGGGAAATGGTCAAGGACAGAACAGATCAACTGAACTGGCCCTCATGGACGGTGGAGCTTCAGGACTGCCCTATCAGGGTTCAGTCCGACAATGCCACCGCAGTGGCCTATATAAACCACCAAGGCGGTACCAGGAGTCGTTCAGCTCTGAAGGAGATGAACCACATACTAGCCTGGGCAGAGGGACTGGTGCCGATTCTATTGGCAGTCCATATACCTGGAGTAGAGAACTGGAAAGCAGATTATCTCAGCCGCCAGCAAATCTTCATGGGGGTATGGTCCCTACACCCAGGAGTGTTCCGGGAAATTTGCTAATGTTGGGGATGGCCAGATGTCCACCTACTGGCATCCAGGTTCAACAACAAGCTACAGCAGTTTGTGTCCCGAACAAGAGATCCTCTGGCAATCAGAGCAAATGCTCTGGTAGTTCCATGGAGCCAGCACTCCCTGGTTTATGCTTTCCCTCTGATCCTTCTCCTTCCACATTTGTTGCGCAGGATTCTGAGAGAGGGAGTTCCAGTCGTTCTGGTGGCACCAGCCTGGCCCAGAAGGCCCTGGTTCCCGGAGATTGTGAGACTGACAATAGACGGGCCATGGACGCTTCCACGGCGCCCCGATCTACTGTCTCAAGGTCCTATATTTCACCCCAATTTACAGTCTCTAAATTTGACGGCATGGCTATTGAAGCCAGGGTGTTAAAGGACTGTGGCATCTCGGGACCAGTGGTGTCTACCCTAGTGAATGCTAGAAAAGCTGTCACTTGGAAGATCAATCGTAAGGTCTGGAAGACTTATATTGCTTGGTGTGAAGCCAAAAAATGGCATCCTTGGAAATATGTGATTGGGAGAATGGCCTTGAGTACAATCAGAGGTCAAGTTTCGGCCCTATCAGTATTCTTCCAAAGGCCTTTAGCCTCCCATTCACTGGTCTGAACCTTTATGCAGGGGGCAACTCGCTTGCTTCCCCCATTAGGTCACCTATGTGTCCTTGGGACTTAATCTTGGGTGCTGTCTGTGTTACAGAAACAACCATTTGAACCTATCAAGGACATTGCATTAGACTTGTGGTCACGGAAGCTAGCGTTTCTGATGGCTATCACCTCGGCTAGAAGGGTGTCAGGGTTGGCGCCCCTTTCATGCAGGGAAACGTACTTGATCCTCCTCCACAACAGGGTCGTGTTACGACCTGTTCCATCCTTTTTGTCAAAAGTAGTGTCGGCCTTTCATTTAAATCAGGACATTATTTTGCCTTCTTTTTTTTCTTTCAGCCTCGTTTGGCGGAAGAGAGACGACTGCATTCTTTGGACGTTGTCCGGGCAGTCAAGGTTTATTTGTCTAGATCTGCGGGGATCCGAGGATCAGACTCCTTTTTTGTTTTACCGAAGGGGCAGGAAGCTTCCAAAGCTTCCATTGCCAATTGGGTCCGTTAATTGATCATTCAGGCCTATGGTCTGAAACATAAAGCTCCTCCCTTTTAGGGTGAGAGCTCATTCTAATAGGGTTGTAGGAACCTTCTGGCCTTTTCGCCATCAGGTATCTGTGGCTCAGATTTGTAAGGCTGCTACCTGGTCTTCAGTGTATAGGTTCACAAAATTTTATCAAGTGGATGTTCGAGCAGCCGAGGATTCGGCTTTCGGCCGCAGTGTACTGTAGGCTAACGTATAAGGTCTAATGGCTATTGTTTGGCAGGGTGTTGCTCTGGGACGTCCAGCAGGTAATGAATATTAGCCTAACTCTGTGTCCCATGATGTATGAAAAAGAAAATAGGATTTTTTTGTCCTACTTACCTGTAAAATCCTTTTTCTTTGAGTACATCATGGGACACAGAGGTCCCTCCCCTCTATTTGAGGATTCAGTGCTTGCTACAAAACTGAAGTACTTCCTGTATGGGGGGGGGGGGGGGGTTTATATAGGGGATCCATTGACCTGGAGATGTAACCCAGCAGGTAATGAATATTAGCCTAACTCTGTGTCCAATGATGTACTCAAAGAAAAGGATTTTGCAGGCAAGTGTGACAAAAAAAAATATTTCTTTCTAGAACATCACTGGACACAGAGCCACAGTAATTACTGATGGGTTATATAGGTATCACTGGTGATTGGACACTGGCACACCCTATCAGGAAGTTCAACCCCCTATATAATCCCTCCCCCTTGCAGGGATACCTCAGTTTTTACGCCAGTGTCTTAGGTGATGGACGTGTAAAGATGTCCTGTGCTGAGCTCCAAAGGGAATATCCTAAGATCCTATACTGGGGCAAGCCAGGCGAACCGGATCCATTCAAAGTGTCTTTTCATGGCCGAATTGAATGGTACCCGGGCCTCGTGTCCGAAGAAACGAGGTTTTACCCGTAATGCTTCTCTTTTTAGAGAGCTGGACCCCGCAGATAAGAAAATGGCTTTAAACTTCCTAATTTCTGGCGAGGTGCTTTACGTTTCCAGAACTGTTGGATCCCCTTATTCGTAGGGGGCCCCAGTCTCTGACGGTTTTTTCAAACGGAGCCCACCGTGAGAGGTGAAGATTGGGTCTGTGTAAACAGCACGCTGCGGCAGGATAAGGTAAGAGGAGATTCCACAGAATTTTTGAGTTCTAGTGGCTTTTCTCCTTTAAGGTAAATGCATGCTATGCCTATTGTGACCACCGGGGGCTGCCAAGAGCACAAACCTGCACATGCTGACTGTCTGTCTCAGGTGTTTTCATCGCTGATTATGTCCCAGCGTCTCAAGCAGGCTGCAAACAGGTAAGATGGAAAGGGGGATTTCTCATGTTTGAATGTTCCCCCCCCCCCAGGCTAGAGAGGGGCCACAGGGGTCTAGAAAGTGGTTATACCACCCGGGCTCTGCGGCCTAATGGCCACCATCTCTGAAGATAGCCGTTCAGGCAGATTACCAGCCTCCCCCCCCCCCCCCCCCCCCCCATCCCCAGCCTTTCTCCAGAAGCATGACAGGAGAGTCGGCAGCGCGGGAAGCGCTCGTTTTTTTCAAAACTGGGGGGGGGGGGGGGGGGGGATCGGTAGAGGAGGGGGGGGGACGTCAGCACAGAGTGCTTAGAATCCCACTCAGGCCAGCTGCAGGCTATTAAAGGCACTCTGTACAGGTGCACTCAGCCTTCTGAGAGACACAGAGCTGACGGTCGCATGTAAGGTGGGACACAGGCATTCTCCTAGGCAGCATTTACTGAAGTAACACCAGACTAAGCATTGGGTAGCAAGGCTTTTAGCCAGACTACATCGCTCAGTGGGCAGTGTTCATTTGTATACCTCACACCTTGTTGCTTTGCACTATGGGTAGAAGAGGTTCAAGCACCCCAGGAACCAGAGACACTAGGGGATCTCGTTCAGGTTCTGAGGGCCCCCTGTCGGCAGCATCCTCCCCCCCTAAAGATGGGCCAGGGACGGCTAGCCAGGGAGAGCCATCGGGGTCAGGGGCTACACCTGCTTCTGGCACTTCAGCCCCTGTATATATTACACAAGAGGTTTTTTCCTCAACCATTAATGGTCTAGAGGAAAGATTAATGGCCGTGATTACGTCTTCACTCAGTGGAAGAAAACGCACTAGGCTTTCCTCTGTTCCCCAAGACCCTCAGACAGAGGAGCTCTGGGATAAAGGAGATGAATCCCTTTCAGAGGTTCAGGATGGGACGGATGATTCCTCTTCGGAGGAATCAGGTGGAGAGGGACCCTCTGCGACTTCCCAAGAGGAGAAAGTCTTAGTGCAGATCCTCACTGGATTGGTCCGCTCCACATTTAAGTTGCCCATACCTGAAACTGCTAAAGAATCCTCTTCTGCTTTGGGGTCACTGAAACCTTTCTAAGCAGCACATGCTTTTCTGTTCATACTTTACTTGAAAAGCTCATTTATTCTGAGTGGGATCACCCAGACAAACGTTTTTTTCCGCCGAGAAAGTTTTCAACACTTTATCCGATGGAAGAAAAGTTTATTAAAATGTGGGGAATACCGGCTATTGATGCCGCCATTTCCTCCGTAAATAATAGCCTGACTTGTCCTGTAGACAGTGCTCAGATGCTCAGGGATCCTGTAGATAAAAGGATGGAATCCCTATTGAAGGATGTTTTCTCCTTAGCAGGATCAGTGGCCCAACCTGCAGTAGCAGCGATTGGAGGTGTTAAGCAGGTCATCAAAGTATTACCTGAACAGCAGGCCCAGGGGTTTGCTAACCTTCCAGCGGCCTTATGCTTTGTGGTTGACGCCATTAGAGATTCTATCGTGCAAACCTCCCGTCTTTCACAGGGGTTGGTGCATATACGTAGAATCCTATGGTTAAAAAATTGGTCAGCCGAAGCACCATGTAAGAAGCTACTGGCTGGGTTTCCATTTCGTGGTGCAAGGTTGTTTGGAGAGGACTTGGATAACTATATCAAGAGAATCTCTTGTGGGAAAAGCACTCTCTTACCTGTCAAGAAGAAGAGTAAGCGTCCCTCTTTCAAACGGACTCTTTCCCCAGCGCCGGGGGCTTCAGCCTCCAGGCAGTCTCGACGGCCGCCTCCATCGGGGTCCAGAGACAAGAGTCAACCCCAGGGACAAAAGAAGTCCTGGGGAAAGAAGCCTACTAGGCAAAACACTAAGACCTCTGCATGAGGGGGCGCCCCCGCTCACTCGAGTGGGGGGAAGACTGCGACAGTTCTCAGAGCTCTGGCAGGAGGACTTCCAGGACAGATGGGTAATCTCCACGGTAACCTTAGGGTACAAGCTGGAGTTTCAGGAATTCCCCTCTCCTCGGTTCCTCAGATCAAATGTTCCCAGAGACCCAGAGAAGAAGCAGTCGCTCCTTCTAGCGTTAGAGCGACTTTTGTCGCAGGAGGTCATTATGATAGTTCCCGCAAAGGACCAGGGATTGGGCTTCTATTCCAACCTTTTTACGGTCCAAAAGCCAAATGGGGATGTTCGGCCTATTCTGGACTTAAGGGATCTGAACCGATTCCTAAGGATTCAATCCTTCCGCATGGAATCAATTCGAACAGTAGTTCCCACCCTGCAGGGAGGAGAATTTCTGGCATCAATAGACATCAGAGATGCATATCTGCATGTGCCCATTTTTCCTGCTCATCAGAAGTTTCTGCGCTTCGAGGTAGGAGGGCGCCATTTCCAGTTTGTGGCTCTGCCTTTCGGGATAGCCACTGCACCTCGACTGTTCACAAAGATCTTGGCTCCTCCTCTGGCCAGATTAAGGGCTCAGGGTATAGCTGTCATAGCATACCTAGACGACCTGCTCTTGATAGACCGGTCGGTAGCCTCTTTGAATGGAAACTTGAGGACCACGGTCAGGTATCTAGAACACCTGGGTTGGATCCTCAACTTAGAAAAGTCTTTCCTAAAACCAGTAAGAAGACTGGAGTATTTAGGTCTGATTATAGATACAAGCCAGGAGAAAATATTTCTACCCCAGGCAAAGATCACTGCTTTGAGAGAGCTGATTCTGACAGTAAGGACCAAGAAGGGTCTCTCAGTCCGCCTTTGTATGAGGCTACTAGGGAAGATGGTGTCTTCATTCGAAGCAGTTCCCTATGCTCAGTTTCACTCAAGAATGCTGCAACACAGTATTCTGTCGACCTGGAACAAGAAGGTTCAGGCATTAGACTTTCCGATGCACCTGTCGCATGCGGTGCGTCAGAGCCTCAATTGGTGGCTCATACCCGAAAACCTGCAGAAGGGGAAATCCTTTCTACCGGTTACCTGGATGGTGGTAACAACAGATGCCAGTCTGTCAGGTTGGGGAGCAGTTCTGGAACAGGCTGCGGTCCAAGGGGTATGGTCCAAGACAGAGAGGACCTTACCCATCAACATTCTGGAGATCCGGGCGATACATCTAGCTCTAAAGGCCTGGACTATCAGGCTACAGGGTTGCCCGATCAGGATCCAGTCCGACAATGCCACAGCAGTGGCTTATGTCAATCATCAGGGAGGCACCCGGAGCCGAGCTGCTCAAAAAGAGGTGAACCAGATCTTAGTCTGGGCAGAGATGCATGTGCCATGCATGTCGGCAGTTTTCATCCCGGGAATAGAGAATTGGCAGGCGGACTATCTAAGTCGCCAGCAGTTACTTCCAGGGGAATGGTCTCTGCATCCCGACGTCTTTTGGGCCATATGCCAAAGATGGGGGGTTCCAGATGTAGATCTCTTTGCATCCCGATTCAACAAAAAGATAGACAGATTTGTGGCAAGGACAAAAGATCCTCTTGCATGCGGGACAGATGCGTTGGTGATTCCGTGGCATCGGTTCTCACTGATTTACGCATTCCCGCCTATTCTGCTACTACCACGACTCCTTCGCAGGATCAGGCAGGAAAGGAAGTCGGTACTTCTGGTGGCCCCCGCTTGGCCCAGAAGGACTTGGTATGCAGAAATAGTAAGGATGACGGTAGGTTCCCCATGGACCTTACCGGTACGCCCAGACCTGTTATCTCAAGGTCCAGTGTTCCATCCTGCCTTACAAACGCTAAATTTGACGGTTTGGCTATTGAGACCCACGTTCTGAAGAGTCGTGGGCTCTCAGGTCCTGTCATATCTACCTTGATTAATGCAAGGAAGCCAGCTTCCAGGATGATTTATCATAGAGTCTGGAAGGCTTATATAACCTGGTGTGAATCCAGAGGTTGGCATCCCAGGAAATATGTCATAGGTAGAATCCTTGATTTTCTACAGATGGGATTAGAGATGAAGCTGGCCTTGAGTACCATCAAGGGCCAGGTCTCTGCTTTATCGGTATTATTTCAGCGGCCACTTGCTTCACATTCTTTGGTCCGAAACTTTATGCAGGGGGTGATGCGTCTTAATCCTCCGGTTAAAGCGCCCCTAAACCCCTTGGACTTGAATTTGGTCCTGGCTGTGTTACAGAAACAGCCTTTTGAACCAATAAGTCAGATTCCTTTGGTCTTGTTGACAAGGAAATTAATTTTTCTGGTGGCCATCTCTTCTGCTAGAAGAGTATCAGAATTAGCAGCTCTTTCCTGTAAGGAGCCTTATTTGATTATACACAAGGATAGAGTGGTACTACGCCCTCATCCTAGTTTTTTACCGAAGGTGGTTTCTGATTTTCATTTAAACCAAGACATTGTTCTACCTTCCTTTTTTCCAGATCCCTGTTCTCCGGAAGAGAGATCTCTACATTCGTTGGATGTAGTAAGAGCAGTTAAGGCCTATCTAGGGGCAACTGCTCAGATCCGCAAGACGGATGTTTTGTTTGTGCTGCCAGAGGGTCCCAATAGAGGACAGGCAGCGTCAAAAGCTACCATTTCTAAATGGATTCGACAGTTGATCATTCAAGCTTACGGTTTGAAACAGAAGATTCCTCCGTTTCAGATCAGGGCACATTCCACAAGGGCTATTGGTGCTTCTTGGGCAGTGCATCACCAGGCCTCTATGGCTCAAATCTGCAAGGCCGCAACCTGGTCTTCAGTTCATACATTCACCAGATTCTATCAGGTGGATGTGAGAAGGCATGAGGATATCGCCTTTGGGCGTAGTGTGCTGCAGGCAGCGGTACAGGGTCCTCAGGTCTGATTGCACTCTACTTGGTCGTGGTTCCCCCCCTCAGGTAGCATTGCTCTGGGACATCCCATCAGTAATTACTGTGGCTCTGTGTCCCGTGATGTTCGAGAAAGAAAATAGGATTTTTTAAAACAGCTTACCTGTAAAATCCTTTTCTTTCGAAGGACATCACGGGACACAGAGGTCCCGCCCCTCTTCTAATACACTATATTGCTTGGCTACAAAACTGAGGTATCCCTGCAAAGGGGAGGGATTATATAGGGGGTTGAACTTCCTGATAGGGTGTGCCAGTGTCCAATCACCAGTGATACCTATATAACCCATCAGTAATTACTGTGGCTCTGTGTCCTGTGATGTCCTTCGAAAGAAAAGGATTTTACAGGTAAGCTGTTTTAAAAAATCCTATTTTTACTAAACCCAACACCTCATTTACATTTAAAAAATAGGGATTATATTGTGTTTGTGTTCGCTAAAATTTAATTTTGGTGTATCTTGTGCTAAAGAGTGTGTGGCATAAAAGTGCAGCTACAATCATTTTATTCTACAGGGTCTCTGGTTTCAGGAAATATTATTTTTAAGTAACTTTCAGGCCTAAAATGTGCATTAAAAAAAGGGGGGTTCAAGGGACAGTAAAGTACAAATGGTAATGGGAAGAAAAAATTTACATGTCATAGGCCTAGCCACCCACTGTGTGTAGTGGTTACTTATTTGACTGCCCACTCCTGTTTTCTTGCTGCTTCCTTTCTTCTACATATGTGTCCACTACAACTATAGACATGAAGTATCCTCAACATTAAAGCTGGTCATTGATTACTCTTCCTTTTTTTTTCGATCAGCCAGTGGGCTGATCGAATAAACAAACAGGTTCCCCATCTACCCGGTCGACGTGGATAAAGGAATCCTCCCTGCTGAAGTGCTGTATTCTGAGAGTGGGGACTCTTCGCTGTCAGAATATTCTGCTCAGTGGCAGCAGCCATATGGCTGCAGCTGCTGATTGAGAAAAATATTTCCTAACAATCTTCAACAGAAGTCGATTGTTAGATTAGCTTGTGTCAAGTGGGAGCAGCCATACATGGATAGATATTCAACCAGTTCCTACTGAACGAGACAAATTTCGATCCATCTTTAGGCAAGCTTTACTTCTCTACAGTCTGGGGATGTAGAGCAAATGCACAACGGTCAGAGCAACATAAACCACTAAACATAAATTACTATAAATCCTCTGTACTTGCCCTTTGGCAATGCAAGCTTTTGAGCTGTAACTTCCATCTTCGCCCAGTCATCTTCTAGTTTTTGTATCCGTGGTCAGCCTGGGATGACATAACTATCATGCAAAAACAGTGAAGTTGATGCACCTAGGCATGCCAAGATTGTACACTGAGCTGTGCATGCACAGATGACAGTTAACAGAAAATAGCAGTCTCAGGTGTCCAAATCCCAGAATCATCCATTAAAATAAGCAGGGTCCCTAACGTGCAGTCATCTCGCAAGCCACTTGGTGTTGATGGTTATGATGACCTTTCTCCTACCATATGAAGCCCCTTACCAAGAGGAGTGTGAACTGCTCATTTACAGTAATCAATGACTTGGCAGCTGCTCAGTGTACTGCGACCTACAAATGTGGACTCCATCAACCGTTTTACTCAGGAAGCTTAAAGCGGAATACATTTTCCTCTCCTTTATAGCCATCTTAGCCTCCGTTTGACCTGCAGGTGCCATGGTGCTGCACATGTGATCATCTGACACTAGCCATTTAATGGATTGACAGTTTGGTAGAGAGCCAACTTAAGCACACTAGCAACTCTTAACCGTTATCGTTCAAGGCATGCATTACCCTCCTCTGCCCCTCTCCATCAACACTATTGTCACATTAGCTGAGTGAAAGGGAGAAAAGAAACATTGGAATACTAGTTGGTACCAGTGTCCAAAGGTGTGTTTGCTTTGGAATAATAATTCTCCACTAAAGTTGGGTGTCCTGCATGCGTAAGTGTTTCTGTATTATATAAAACTATTTATTTAGGTTTTCACATTTTAGAATGCGGTGCCTTAAGATTGTACATAATTTTAAAGGGTTCCCTGACTGAAAAAAGGTTGAGAAACAATGTCTTGGGGCCCAAAATTTTTGACACACACACACACACACACACACACACACACACACACACGATGTGTGTGTTTTCTTACCTGTGCTTCAATGCATACTACACAACATATTAAGGTGCTGCATTGAAAGACTCCCAGATTAGGATAGTAGAACTATAGTGTTCACTACATTGAATCATATTTTCTTTTAATCTTTCCCTAAAGTGTTACTAAACCCAGGATCCTGCATTTACTATATCTGGTCTCCCACAGTACACAGAACATGGAAATGCAATTATTATAGTAAATATAAACTGCTAAATATCTTTTCTCATCAGCAGTATATAGCAGTCTTGTGACTTCTATCAGTGTCCAGCCGAGCACTGGTTAAAGCTTGTAGGAGGAGTTTTCATTCTCCCCTGACTGTCCTATGAGGCTGCATGACCCATGACATTCTGTCTGGACATTGCTGATTGGCCCTGTGCTGATCACATGCACCCTCCCAAAAATAAGAAAACACTCCCCTCTAGCAATACAAATCAAACTGAGCACGTGCAGAATGCCTCCAAGGTTATGTACTATCAGTAGATTGATTGGGGATAGTAAAAGAAGGGGAGGATCAGAGAAGACAGGATCAAATAGCCTTTTTACACAATGTTCAGGATTAACCACTTCGTTCTTTTTAGATCTTCCCTCATTTTGAATCTCTTCCAGTTACTCTAATGCAGGGATCCTCAAACTACGGCCCTCCAGCTGTTACGGAACTACACATCCCATGAGGCATTGTAAAACTGACATTCACAGACATGACTAGGCATGATGGGAATTGTAGTTCCTGAACAACTGGAGGGCCGTAGTTTGAAGACCCCTGCTCTAATGTATCTTGCAAGTGAGGATAAATGGTTTTTCTTTCTCGAACATCACGGGACACAGAGCCACAGTAATTACTGATGGGTTATATAGGGTATCACTGGTGATTGGACACTGGCACACCCTATCAGGAAGTTCAACCCCCTATATAATCCCTCCCCTTGCAGGGATACCTCAGTTTTTTACACCAGTGTCTTAGGTGATGGACGTGTAAAGATGTCCTGTGCTGAGCTCCAAAGGGAATATCCTATATCCTATACTGGGGCAAGCCAGGCAGAGTGGATCCATTCAAAGTGTCCTTTCTAGGCCGAATTGGATGGTACCCGGGCCTCGTGTCCGAAGAAATGAGGTTTTTCCTGTAATGCTTCTCTTTTTAGAGAGCTGGACCCCGCATATTAGAAAATGGTTTTCTAGCTGGGTGCTTTACGGGCCCAGAACTGCAGGATCCCCCTATTCGTAGGGGGCCCCAGTCTCTGGCGGTTTTTTTAAACGGAGCCCACCGTGAGAGGTGAAGATTGGGTCTGTGTAAACTGAACCCTGCGGCTGGATAAGGTAAGGGTTGATTCCACAGAATTTTGCTTTGCACTATGGGTAGAAGAGGTTCAAGCACCCCAAGAACCAGAGACACTAGGGGATCTCGCTCAGGTTCTGAGGGCCCCCTGCCAGCAGCAGCCCCCCCCCCCCCCGAAGGGCCAGGGACGGCTAGCCAGGGAGAGCTGTTGGGGTCAGGGGCTACACCTACTTCTGGCACTTCAGCCCCTGTATATATTGCACAAGAGGTTTTTCCTCAACCATTAATGGTCTAGAGGAAAGATTAATGGCCGTGATTACGTCTTCACTCAGTAGAAGAAAACGCACTGGGCCTTCCTCTGTTCCCCAAGACCCTTAGGAAGAGGAGCTCTGGGATAAAGGAGATGAATCCCTTTCAGAGGATCGGGATAGGACGGATGATTCCTCTTCGGAGGAATCAGGTGGAGAGGGACCCTCTGCGACTTCCCAAGAGGAGAAAGTCTTAGTGCAGATCCTTACTGGATTGGTCCGCTCCACATTTAAGTTGCCCCTACCTGAAACTGCTAAAGAACCCTCTTCTGCTTTGGGGTCACTAAAACCTTTCCAAGCAGCACAGGCTTTTCCTGTTCATAATTTACTTGAAAAGCTCATTTATTCTGAGTGGGATCACCCAGACAAACGTTTTTTTCCGCCGAGAAAGTTTTCAACACTTTATCCGATGGAAGAAAAGTTTATTAAAATGTGGGGAATACCAGCTATTGATGCCGCCATTTCCTCCGTAAATAATAGTCTGACTTGTCCTGTAGACAATGCTCAGATGCTCAGGGATCCTGTAGATAAAAAGATGGAATCCCTATTGAAGGATGTTTTTTCCTTAGCAGGTTCAGTGGCTCAACCTGCAGTAGCAGTGATTGGAGTTTGTCAATACTTAAGAGATCATGTTAAGCAGGTCATTAAAGTATTACCTGAACAGAAGGCCCAGGGGTTTGCTAACCTTCCAGTGGCCTTATGCTTTGTGGTTGACGCCATTAGAAGTTCTATCGTGCAAACCTTCCGTCTTTTACTGGGGTTGGTGCATATACGTAGAATCCTATGGTTGAAAAATTGGTCAGCCGAAGCACCATGTAAGAAGCTCCTGGCGGGGTTTCCATTTCGTGGCGAAAGGTTGTTTGGAGAGGACTTGGATAACTATATAAAGAGAATCTCTTGTGGGAAAAGCACTCTCTTACCTGTCAAGAAGAAGAGTAAGCGTCCCTCTTTCAGATGGACTCTTTCCCCAGCGCCGGGGGCTTCAGCTTCCAGACCTCCATCTGGGTCCAGAGACAAGAGCCAACCCCAGGGACAAAAGAAGTCCTGGGGGAAGAAGCCTACTAGGCAAAACACTAAGACCTCTGCATGAGGGGGCGCCCCCGCTCACTCGAGTGGGGGGAAGACTGCAACAGTTCTCAGGGCTCTGGCAGGAGGATTTCCAGGACAGATGGGTAATCTTCACGGTAACCTTAGGGTACAAGCTGGAGTTTCAGGAATTTTCCTCTCCTCGGTTCCTCAGATCAAGTGTCCCCAGAGATCCAGAGAAGAAGCAGTCGCTCCTTCTAGCGTTAGAGCGACTTTTGTCGCAGGAGGTCATTATGATGGTTCCCGCAAAGGACCAGGGATTGGGCTTCTATTCCAGCCTCTTTACGGTCCAAAAGCCAAATGGGGATGTCAGACCCATTCTGGATTTAAGGGATCTGAACTGATTCCTAAGGATTCAATCCTTCCGCATGGAATCAATTCGGACAGTAGTTCCCACTCTGCAGGGAGGAGAATTTCTGGCATCGATGGACATCAGAGATGCATATTTGCATGTGCCCATTTTTCCTGCTCATCAGAAGTTTCTGCGCTTCGATGTAGGAGGGCGCCATTTCCAGTTTGTGGCTCTGCCTTTTGGCATAGCCACTGCACCTCGAGTGTTCACAAAGATCTTGGCTCCTCCTCTGGCCAGATTAAGGGCTCAGGGTATAGCTGTCATAGCATACCTAGACGACCTGCTCTTGATAGACCGGTCGGTAGCCTCTTTGAATGGAAACTTGAGGACCACAGTCAGGTATCTAGAACACCTGGGTTGGATCCTCAACCTAGAAAAGTCTTTCCTAAAACCAGTAAGAAGACTGGAGTATTTAGGTCTGATTATAGATACAAGCCAGGAGAAAATATTTCAACCCCAGGCAAAGATCGCTGCTTTAAGGGAGCTGATTCTGGCAGTCAGGACCAAGAAGGGTCCCTCTGTCCGCCTTTGTAGGAGGCTACTAGGGAAGATGGTGTCTTCATTCGAAGCAGTTCCCTATGCTCAGTTTTATTCAAGAATGCTGCAACACAGTATTCTGTCAACCTGGAACAAGAAGGTTCAGGCATTGGACTTTCCGATGCACCTGTCGCATGCGGTGCGTCAGAGCCTCAATTGGTGGCTCATACTCGAAAACCTGCAGAAGGGGAAATCCTTTCTACCGGTTACCTGGACGGTGGTATCAACAGATGCCAGTCTGTCAGGTTGGGGAGCAGTTCTGGAACAGTCTGCGGTTCAGGGGATATGGTCCAAGACCGAGAGGACCTTGCCCATCAACATTCTGGAGACCTGGGCGACATATCTAGCCCTAAAAGCCTGGACTATCAGGCTACAGGGTTGTTCGGTCAGGATCCAGTCCGACAATGCCACAGCAGTGGCTTATGTCAATCATCAGGGGGGCACCCGGAGCCGAGCTGCTCAAAAGGAGGTGAACCAGATCTTAGTCTGGGCAGAGATGCATGTACCATGCATATCGGCAGTTTTCATCCCGGGAATAGAGAACTGGCAGGCGGACTACCTAAGTCGCCAGCAGTTACTTCCAGGGGAATGGTCTCTGCATCCCGACGTCTTTTGGGCCATACGCCAAAGATGGGGGGTTCCAGATGTAGATCTCTTTGCATCCCGATTCAACAAAAAGATAGACAGATTTGTGGTAAGGACAAAAGATCCTCTTCCATGCGGAACGGATGCGTTGGTGATTCCGTGGCATCAGTTCTCACTGATTTACGCATTCCCGCCTATTCTGCTACTACTACAACTCCTTCGCAGGATCAGGCAGGAAAGGAAGTCAGTACTTCTGGTGGCCCCCGCTTGGCCCAGAAGGACTTGGTATGCAGAAATAGTAAGGATGACGGTGGGTTCCCCATGGACCCTACCGGTACGCCCAGATCTGTTATCTCAAGGTCCAGTGTTCCATCCTGCCTTACAAACACTAAATTTGACGGTTTGGCTATTGAGACCCACGTTCTGAAGAGTCGTGGGCTCTCAGGTCCTGTCATATCTACCTTGATTAATGCAAGGAAGCCAGCTTCCAGGATGATTTATCATAGAGTCTGGAAAGCTTATGTATCCTGGTGTGAATCCAGAGGTTGGCATCCCAGGAAATATGTCATAGGTAGAATTCTTGATTTTCTACAATTAGGATTAGAGATGAAGCTGGCCTTGAGTACCATCAAGGGCCAGGTCTCTGCTTTATCAGTATTATTTCAGCGGCCACTTGCTTCGCATTCTTTGGTCCGAAGCTTTATGCAGGGGGTGATGCGTCTCAATCCTCCGGTTAAAGCGCCCCTAAACCCCTGGGACTTGAACTTGGTCCTGGCTGTGTTACAGAAACAGCCTTTTGAACCAAAAAGTCAGATTCCTTTGGTCTTGTTGACAAGGAAGTTAATTTTTCTGGTGGCCATCTCTTCTGCTAGAAGAGTTTCAGAATTAGCAGCCCTTTCCTGTAAGGAGCCTTATTTGATTATACACAAGGATAGAGTGGTACTGCGCCCTCATTCTAGTTTTTTACCGAAGGTGGTTTCTGATTTTCATTTAAACCAAGACATTGTTCTGCCTTCCTTTTTTCCAGACCCCTGTTCTCCGGAAGAGAGATCTCTACATTAGTTGGATGTAGTAAGAGCAGTTAAGGCCCATCTCTGGGCAACTGCTCAGATCCACAAGACAGATGTTTTGTTTGTGCTGCCAGAGGGTCCCAATAGAGGACAGGCAGCGTCAAAAGCTACCATTTCTAAATGGATTTGACAATTGATCATTCAAGCTTACGGTTTGAAACAGAAGATTCCTCCGTTTTAGATCAGGGCACATTCCACAAGGGCTATTGGTGCTTCTTGGGCAGTGCATCACCGGGCCTCTATGGCTCAAATCTGCAAGGCCGCAACTCAGATCCTATCAGGTGGATGTGAGAAGGCATGAGGATATCGCCTTTGGGCGTAGTGTGCTGCAGGCAGTGGTACAGGGTCCTCAGGTCTGATTGCACCCTACTTGGTCGTGGTCCCCCCCCCCCCTCAGGTAGCATTGCTCTGGGACATCCCATCAGTAATTACTGTGGCTCTGTGTCCCGTGATGTTCGAGAAAGAAAATAGGATTTTTTAAAACGGCTTACCTGTAAAATCCTTTTCTTTCAAAGGACATCACGGGACACAGAGGTCCCGCTCCTCTTCTAATACACTATATTGCTTGGCTACAAAACTGAGGTATCCCTGCAAGGGGAGGGATTATATAGGGGGTTGAACTTCCTGATAGGGTGTGCCAGTGTCCAATCACCAGTGATACCCTATATAACCCATCAGTAATTACTGTGGCTCTGTGTCCCGTGATGTCCTTCGAAAGAAAAGGATTTTACAGGTAAGCTGTTTTAAAAAATGCTATTTTCCCCCTTTTCCTTGAATTTACCTTTACTTTAATCACTGGTAAAGTAATGTTTTGTAAAATATTGACACTTGATACTAACACACTCATTTTTACAGAATGACCTTTAGTGAATTTGCAGCCAAACATGCCAAAGATCTTCGTTTCAAAGCCATTGAGAAAATGAAAGATCGTGAGACGTTATTTGGTGAATTTATGATAGCAGCAAGAAAGAAAGAGAAGGAAGACTCCAAAAACAAAGGCGAGAAGGTAAGCTGGTAACTCTCTCACAATTCGTGCTGCTGACAAAGTTTATTGTGCTTTAAGTTTTATGACTGCTATCTAGTTAAATTGACTTTTTGGATTTGTAGTTCTTTAGTCTTATTTTATTGTGATGATTATGTTTCTTGATCATTTAAAATGTGATGACTGTTCCCTGTTAAGAAAGAACTGAAGCTGTGGCCAAAAAAAGGCA
This sequence comes from Aquarana catesbeiana, assembly GCF_042186555.1. Lineage (NCBI taxonomy): Eukaryota > Metazoa > Chordata > Amphibia > Anura > Ranidae > Aquarana > Aquarana catesbeiana. Next base: position 364,292,396 of record NC_133326.1, on the reverse strand, counting down.
GGCAGAGAGAAAATGACTAGTAATCAGTATTGCCTGTGGCCTACCTGCAACTGATCATTTTCCATTACTAACTTACCATTCCGTGTTCTGCAGTGTGTGTGTGTATGTGTAGAGCATTGGTCTCCAAACTGTGGCCAGTGGGCCAGACGTGGCTCTTTGCTTGCCTTTAGCTGGCCCTTGGGGCACTATTCCTTCCACTGATAATAGACCGTATTCCTCCCTTCATTCCTTCCTTCATTCCCCTTAAGCCATATATGGGGCACTATTCATCCCACTAAAGTCAGCCATAGATGGATCGAATCTTGGCCGGAGCAGCAGGGACAGGCCGAGAATCTGATCCATCTATGAGCAGGCTGTTTGTACCCAAGTTGACCAAACAATCGAAAAAATTACTACAGGTGGGATACGCTGAATTTTTTTTACCACGAGAAATAAAGCTTCCTGATCATGATCCATGCACTCGGATACATTCTAAAGAGGGTCCTGTGATTTGGTTAGAGCGGATAAATGTGAGCTAATGATCAAGTGAAACCCACCCACCTGGGTGGAGAGAAAGTGCTGCAAAATATGATTAATTAGAAAAATTGCTCCCGAGGGCCTATAGGCAGTTAGAAAAAGTTGGACTGAATAGAATATATCAAAGTTCTTTATTGCATACAGATATATGAAAAAAACTCATGAATTAAAAACTGCAAGACCTCTGGTATGCATGACATGAGTGTGAGCTAATGATGACCACAGACCTCTGGTGACCTGGATCTTATCGTATGTGATTTTTGCTGTTCTATTCATTAAACAACAAACTATATCTGGTGAGTGTGTTTTTCTGGTATTGGTGGAGGTCACACTGGGTGATTGAAGTACTAGAGGAAGGAGATAACCTGAATCTTATTACTTGATACTTCTTCACAAGATATAATTTGAACTATTTTGCTTGATTTTTTTTTTTTTTGTGTGTGTGTGTGTATATATGTATATAATTTTCAATGTTGGACTCACTACTATTATTGTACAGGATTTATATAGCACCAACAGTTTGCGCAGCACTTTACAATGTAATAATATAACGCTTCAGGTGTTTTGAGTTCTTTGATGTTGTGTTGAGCACTGCAATTTATTTATTTTTTTATTGATTCATCAATCGACTACAACCAGCCTGTCAAATTTTTTACATGGGATTGCTACCGGGGAGGGGGGAGCGTATGGGCGCTAGCAGTAATCATTCTGTTCTGCCGGTCAGGAAAGCTCCCTGCTGGCAATACCACTGCGGGAGGAATTCCCCCATCAACACTGTGTTAATGGGGAAATGGAGCAATTGTTCTTTCCTTCCACCCATAATGAAAGGAAAGAAAATTGAATCGTCTATGGCTTGCCTAATTCTACTGCCATTGGACATAGCCTGACCCCTGTAAAGATTGAAGGATGGTAAACTGGCCCTTTGTTAAGTTTGAAGACCTTTGGTGTAGAGGACGCCACCCTGTCAGAGGCAGGGTTTTGCTTTCTGATGTCGGAGTCTCCAGCAAGAACAACATCGAGCAGCACAATAGTGATATCACCATATCTCCAGAGACTAGCAGTCAGACACAGCAGTGCCATAGATTTCACACTGCAGATATACAGCTATATGAGGTCTAGGGCACTGGAGTGCCAAGGCACCCTCGCATAACAGTTAGTACACTAATAATTTTCAGAAGGAATTCCGGACAAATCGGTATATTTTCAGGATAATGCTAATAGACCATTAACATTTATTAAAGTGATTGTAAAGTCTTGCTTTTTAAAAACAGAAAACAAATATGTTATACTTACCTGCTCTGTTGTAGTGGATTTGCACAGAGCAGCCCGGATTTTCCTATTCTCGGGTCCCTCTTCGCTGCTCCTGGCCCCTCCCTGATGAGTGCCTCCATAGACCAGCAGCTTGCTATGGGGGCACCCGAGCCAAGTCAGAGCACTGTGTATCCATTCAGACATGAAGCCCCGCCCCCTCTCTTTCCTGATTGGCTAACTGACTTTGACAGCTGCGGGAGACCAATGGCGCTGCAGCCCCAGACAATCGGGAGGGTCCGGAACGTCCGAGGGAATCGTGGACATTGCTGTATAGAGAAGGGGCTCAGGGTAAGCTGGGGGGCCCGCTACACACACACACAAATGCATAGACTGCATTAAGTTAAAAAGAAACCTTTTGCCTTTACAACTCCTTTAAGTTCCCTATAATATGGCAGTTCACTTTTTCACCTTCCACTTTAATTTTGTTTCTGGTTATGGTAAGTAGACCATATTGTCCAGGTAATTACTTTTAATTTTTTTTTTGTGTGTACACACACACACACACGCACGCACGCACGCACGCACGCACGCACGTACGTACGTACGTACGTACGTACGTACGTACGTCTATATCATCTCTGCATGTTTGTTGCAGACAGATGCTTTTTGGTGGTGAACGGGGAGCTTCCGGCAGTTTTATAGATTCACTGCTGGCAAAGAAATTATGCGTTTTAAAGGGTTAATCTGCAAGTCAATGAGCTTGTTTGTTACTGAATTCTCACAGCTTGGAGTGTGCTCTGGAGGTGGAACCCTTGAGTGGCATCGGACCCCCTGCCTCTACTATAGAGGCTGATTGGCGGGATAATATCTCCTTGTGTCATTACGCAGATCAAATCTACTCTCATATGACTATATAACCTTGTCAATTTGAAAATCTGCAGCTTTCTCTCCTATACTGAATCTTGTGAGAGATCAAAACAGCATCTTCCTGTTACCTGATTATTGGAACTTTTTATTTTTCTCTAAGATTTTAGCTTGGGTCTTCGTTATTGTGCTTTGGTGCACTGCATTGCCATTCATTCCCACTGATATCACAACACACCTGTGTTGAAGAGCACTACAGCACATGGTAATGCACTACCCTTATTTTTTGGTAGGCTGCAAATAGTGCTTGCATTTTTTTCTGGTGCATTAGGCAGCCCATACAAATGAATGTGATCCCTTAACACAACACACATTCGCTTGTGGCATAACACGCTTTAATGCACAACAGCAATGTAAAACCCAGCTTTAGAAAGGAACTGATGTCTCATATAAAAAAATTGTGAGCAAGCAGGCTCTTTATTACAGAAGAAACATGCAGTGTCTCTTCTGAAATAGAATAAACTTACCTGCCTGCTCAGTTATCTGTAGAATGTACAGTTCATATTTCATCGCAGTGTTTGTGTGCCGAGATGACTGAACTCCTGCACATGTGCGGGAGTGACGCCATCGCACGCCTGCCAATTAAGACAGCTGAGGACCGGGACCCGGAAGAAGTCAGAGAAGATGCCAGCAAGCGACTTTGTGGCCATCATACCGTTGAAGCAGAGGCAAATATTGTAAACTTCAGTTTCCCTTTTAATACTACTTCAAGTTTGTTTTGTTTTTTTAGCAAAACTGGGCATTTATTTTGGAGTCGACATTTAATTTGGTTAAATTGATTGTAAAGATTAAGTTTTTATGTTTTTTTTCAAAAGAACATGTTATATTTACCTTCTCTGCCCAATGGTTTTGCACAGAGAAGCCTGGATCCTCCCTCTTTTCGGGTCTCCCGCCGGCGCCCCTGGCCACTCTAACTTGCCGAGTGCCCCAGTAGCAATTTGTTAGCTATGGGGGCACTCGTGCGTGCTCGCTGTCAAGCCCGCTCATAATACATGTGTTCATAAGACAGCACAGCTTGTCCCCACTCCCTCCTCATGGGCCATGGCTCCTGCTGCTGTGTCTGAGTCAATGAGGAGAGATAGTCGAGAGAGCCTCTGCTCTCGTGCACATCATTGGATCAAGATCAGGCTCAGGTAAGCATTTCTGCTTGCAGATAAGAACAGCAGTGTGCAATCTGAGTGTAGTATTTTAACAGATTTATTGTGGTAAAAAGACAAATGACAACTCGCACTGTAACAGTTAAAATCAGGCTCATCACATAGCAAGGGCTTCTGATGGACAGTCTCACAACAGTGAACCTCAGACCAAAAGGAGGTGGATGGATACACCTGCAGGACCAAGAGAACACACCGAGGGGGGGGTCACCAAACTGAGTGCAGGATTAATAGTACTGAGAAATACTTGTAAATTAGTAACTCACATGGGAAGAAGAGATGGCACTTTTTGTATGTAATCCGTTAGTGGTTGGCTCATGCATTTGGGGTGGGGAGCCTCTTCCTACAACTTACAGCCTGGAAAGTCTAGACGTCTGGCTGGAAGACAGCTAGATGGGGAAGTGAAAAACAACAAGATGGCAGAGAGCTTCTTGTGGGATGCAGAGCAGACCGGAATTGATGTCATCTGGATGTCAGGGGGCCGAGCTATGCATTTCAAGGCCGGCCAAGCTTCTTTCTCAAGCTTGCTAGATTAGCTTGAAAAAAAGGCTCGGGTGGCCTTGAAATGCATAGCTCCACCCCCCAACATCCAGATTACCTTACTTGCAGCCTGCTTTGCATCCCACAAGAAGCTCGCTCGCCATCTTGTTTTTCCACTTCCTCATCTAAGCGGTCTTCCAGCCTGACGTTGGTTTACCTTTTTATTGGTTGAACTAGATGGACTTGTCTTCTTCAACCAGACTAACTGTGCAACTATATACTTGAAACCCCTGCATCACTTTTGTGATGTCCTTTTAAACCCCACTCACCAATCCTCCACAATAGGAACTGTTTTTTTTTTTCTGTGTTTTATCTTGTATCCGGCCTCGTCGCCCATGTCCCTTCTCCTTCAGCCCTTTGGAATATTCCCATTACATATTTTGGAAGGCTGCAGGAATAGGGACACACAGCAGGTGTGAGCCTGCATCTGGAAGAGACATCTGGCTCACGATCACTAAAAAGGACCAAGATGGCTGCCCAGGACCCTGAACAGAGGATCACAGCAGGACAATGCTGGATCTGCTAGGCAGGTTAATATGTGAATTGGGGACAAGCCATCATAACTTGTAAGATGGAGGGAGAAAGTGAAGTTCTTCTTTAATTTGTGGCATTACCTGAAAGTTTGCTTCCCGTCACTGTACAGAAAGGATCTAGACTAGAGAGCAAAGTAGATGCTGGTATAGATGTCTCAATACTCAGAAGCTTCAAAATCCTCACAGAGAAGAAGAATGTCCTTACGGCGAAGAGTTGTTTCTTCTAAAACTGTCTGCAATAAACAAAGAAATATTTCCTTAACCCAAAAAAGCCAAGTCCCCTGATCTTTTCTTTTTTCAAAGTAGTGGCTATAGCTTTTAGCCTTTTTTTTCAGGTGTTTTTTTTAAACCTCTGTTTTAGGTATAAATGTCTGCTTCTCTTAGATAAAGGTCATGCATGAAAAATGAATAGACTTAAATGTCACTTGAATTAGAAAGCAGCAGTGGGAAGTATAGATCACTGATGGTGAATTGCGGAAATAGACCAGCACCAACATTCTGGAGATAGAAAATACTGTCATCCCTATGTAGATTATATTTCTAAAAAGTTAAGGTTACTGTTACTTACATCAACACAGCTTCATAGTATGCAAAATAACACGCAGTTCACTTATTTACATTCGGCACGTATATTACTGGTGTTTGGTTGACAGTCTGCCATTTTTTTTTTTTTCTTCTTCTCATGGTGCCCAAGTGTTCTTCGCGCAACTGACGTATAAACTGGGGGAAAGAATAGTATTTAGGTCATAGCACACACATGCTTGACTTGCATGTATAGCCAGAACGCTCTTTTTGGTTTTGGGTAGAATAGGTAATGGTTAAAACCCCTGCCAGTTGTTGTGTTTTTTTTTTGGGGGGGGGGTTTCTACAATTGGGGAAATTTTCCTTCAATTCCTGTCCCAGAGATGCAACAGCAAGTAGGAGAAGACCTCCCAAAATGATAACTCCTCTCTTAGACAGGTGTCTTCATTGAAAGATTTCCTCTTGCCTCATGTTCTGGGGACAACTCTGAAATTTTGGATTTCTTCTTACTTTTTTTTTCTGTGATAATGGTCACCAGTACAGATGGAGGGGAATATCTCCACATTGGGGGCACAGACAACGATAAAAACGTAATAGTGGCTCTAACCCCAAAAAAAAGATGCACTTAAAAAAATGTGGTTGCATAAGTGTGCACACCCTCTTATAACTGGGGATGTAGCCGTGTTCAGAATTAAGCAATCACATTCAAACTCATGTTAAACACACACACAAACGCACACCTGCCATAATTTAACCACTTGCCACCCGCCTTTATAGTAAAAGGACGGCGGCGGGGTGGCACTCTCGTTCTGGGACGACATCATATGACAATGCCCCAAAACCGCCGCTGTTCCTAGGACACGGCGCGACCCTGATCTCGGTAAAGAGTTACTCATGTGAATCACATCCGGCCATATATAAAAAAGGGAGTGCCATTTATCGGCTCTCCTCAGCTTACACTGACAGAGTGTGTGGCGAAGAGAGCTAATCGGCGGCATCTCGTCGCAGGGGGGACCTGTACAGGTAATCGGGACACTCATCAATGCCCTGATTACTTTACACAGTCAGTACTGCCTTTTAGTGTGGCATATTAGTGCCCTTCAGTCAGCGAACATCAGTACACCTTTTTAATTTTCTTTTTTTCATTCTTTTTTTTTGCAAAAAATAAAAAACCCAGCAGTGATTAAATGCCACAAAAAAGCTCTATTTGTGTGAAAAAAAAATGATAAAAATTTTATTTGGGTACAGTGTCGCATGGCCATGCAATTGTCATTTAAAGTGTGACAGCGTTGAAAGCTGAAAATTGGCCTAGGCAAGAAGGGGGTGAAAGTGCCCAGTAGGCAAGTGATTAAAGTGCCTCTGATTAACCCCAAATAAGGTTCAGCTGTTCTAGTAGGTCTTTCCTGACATTTTTTTAGTCGCATCCTACAGCAAAAGCCATGGTCCCCAGAGAGCTTCCAAAGCATCAGAAGGATCTCATTGTTAAAAGGTATCAGTCAGGAGAAGGGTACAAAAGAATTTCCAAGGCTTAAGATATGCCATAAACCTAAACACAGTGAAGAATGTCGTCGTCATCAAGTGGAGAAAATATGGCAAACAGTGACATTACCAGGAGCTGGACATCATGCCAAAATTGATGAAAAGACGAGAAGAAAACTGGTCAGAGATGCTGCCAAAAGGCCTACAGCAACGTTAAAGGAGCTGCAGGAATATCTGGCAAGTACTGGCTGTGTGGTACAAGTGACAGCGATTTTCCCTTATTCTTCGTATGTTTGGGCTATGGGGTAGAGTGGCAAGATGGAAGTCTTTTCTTATGAAGAAAATCATCCCAGCCCAGCTAAACTTTGCAAAAACACATATGAAGTCATCCAAAGGCACGTCGGAAAATGTGTTTATGGTCTGATGAAACCAAGGTTGAACTTTTTGGCCATAATTCCAAAAGATATGTTTGACGCAAAAACACTAAACATCACTAACATAACGCCATACCCATAGTGAAGCATCATGGTGGCAGCATCATGCTTTGGGGCTGTTTTTCTTCTGCTGGAACAGGGGCCTTAGTAAAGGGAATTTTGAACTGTGTCAATATTGGCACAAAACCGTAAAGCTTCTGCTAGAAAGCTGAACATAAAAAGGAAATTTATCTTTCAGCATGATGACCCAAAGCATATATCCAAATCAACAAAGGAAAAGAAGATTCAAGTTTAGGAATGGCCCAGCCAGAGCCCAGACCTGAATCCGATTGAAAATCTGTAGGGTGATCTGAAGCGGGCTGTGCACAGGAAATGCCCTCGCAATCTGACAGATTTGGAGTGTTTTTGCAAAGAGTGGACAAATCTTGCCAGGTCAATGTATCTACAGTGCCTTGCAAAAGTATTCACCCCCCTTGGCTTTACCTATTTTGTTACATTACAGCCTTTAGTTCAATGTTTTTTTTAATCTGATTTATATGTGATGGATCAGAACACGATAGTCTAAGTTGGTAAAGTAAAATTAGAAAAATATATACATAAAACTATTTTTCAGAAATAAACTGATAATTGGCATGTGCGTATGTATTCACCCCCTTTGTTTTGAAGCCCATAAAAAGCTCTGGTCCAACCAATTACCTTCAGAAGTCACATAATTAATGAAATGACATCCACCTGTTTGCAATCTAAGTGTCACATGATCTGTCATTACATATACACACCTTTTTGAAAAGCCCCAGAGGCTGCAACACCTAAGCAAGAGGCACCACTAACCAAACACTGCCACGAAGACCAAGGAACTTTCCAAACAAGTAAGGGACAATGTTGTTGAGAAGTACAAGTCAGGGTTAGGTTATAAAAAAGTATCCAAATCTTTGATCCCTAGGAGCACCCTCCAATCTATCATAACCAAATGGAAAGAACATGGCACAACAGCAAACCTGCCAAGAGACGGCCGCACACCAAAACTCACAGACCGGGCAAGGAGGGCATTAATCAGAGAGGCAGCACTGAGACCTAAGGTAACCCTGGAGGAGGTGCAGAGTTCCACAGCAGAGACTGGAGTATCTGTACATAGGACGACAATAAGCCGTACGCTGCATAGAGTTGGGCTTTATGGCAGAGTGACCAGAAGAAAGCAATTACTTTCAGCAAAAAACAAAATGGCACGTTTTGAGTTTGCGAAAAGGCATGTGGGAGACTCCCAAAATGTGTGGAGGAAGGTGCTCTGGTCTGATGAGACTAAAATTGAACTTTTTGGCCATCAAAGAAAACGCTATGTCTGGCACAAACCCAATACATCACATCACCCAAAGAACACCATCCCCGCAGTGAAACATGGTGGTGGCAGCATCATGCTGTGGGGATGTTTTTTAGCAGCCGGGACTGGGAAACTGGTCGGAGTTGAGGGAAAGATGGTGCTAAATACAGGGATATTCTTGAGCAAAACCTGTACCACTCTGTGTGTGATTTGAGGCTAGGACAGAGGTTCACCTTCCAGCAGGACAATGACCCCAAACACTGCTAAAGCAACACTTGAGTGGTTTAAGGGAAAACTTGTAAATATGTTGGAGTGGCCTAGTCAAAGCCCAGACCTCAATGCAATAGAAAATCTGTGGTCAGACATAAAGATTGCTGTTCACAAGCACAAACCATCCAACTTGAAGGAGCTGGAGCAGTTTTGCAAGGAGGAATGGGCAAAAATCCCAGTGGCAAGCTCATAGAGACTTATCCAAAGGGACTTGGAGCTGTGATAGCCGCAAAAGGTGGCTGTACAAAGTGTTTGACTTTAGGGGGGTGAATAGTTATGCGCATTGACTTTTTCTGTTATTTTTTCCTATTTGTTGTTTGCTTCACAATTAAAAAAAACAACAAAAAAAAATCTTCAAAGTTGTGGGCATGTACTGTAAATTAAATGATGCAGATCCTCAAACAATCCATGTTAATTCCAGGTTGTGAGGCAACAAAACATGAAAAATGCTAAGGGGGTAAATACTTTTGCAAGGCACTGTATGTGCCATGCTGATACTCATACCCAAAAAGACTGAGTGCTGTAATAAAATCAAAAGGTGCTTCAAAAAAGTATTAGTTTAAGGGTGTGCACATTTAAATATGCAATCATATTTAATTTTTTTATATTTGCTTCCTTCCACCTAAAATATTTCAGTTTGTTGTTCAACTGAGTTGTACAGTTTATAGGTCACTTTTAAAGGTGGAAAGTGTTCTGAAATGATTTATCTTTGTCTCATTTTTGTACATCACAGAAACCTGACATTTTACAGGGGTGTGTGGACTTTTAATATCCACTGTAGGCTAGCATAGAGGTGCTTTTATTGGCTGAAAAGCCTGTAAAAACAGCATTTTTTTTTTTTTTTTTTTTTAAGCCCAATGTGCCTGAGGTTGTACCTACAGATAAGACAATTTTGCATTGTACTCAAGTGCCTGGATGAAGCTCCAGGTTATCCAGGCACATAAACAAATTCCCTTTTTTTTCTAATAAAGCCAACAGTCAGATGTACAAAAATGATCAAGTGTTCTAAGCATCACACTCAGGGAAAAACGTGACTTCTTAGTGGTGCCTTTGGACCTTGTTTGAAAATGCTGAAAATTTTAAGAATGCTGCTCTTTGCATCTAAACTGATCACTTACAATAATCCCCCAAACAATAAGTAAATTATTGCCTGTAGATGCCTATGTCTGTAATATATATGGCTATACTCCTTTAAAACATTGAATTATTGGACTGTACGAAGAAAAAAAAAAAAAAAAACACGTAATTGGTGATTTCATAAACTTCCCTATCCTACACTTTACTATTATCTGCTGATTTGCCACTTAGGGTGTAGATTGCTGAAAGATTTTCGACTCCCCAATGTTAAATTGTCTTCTTTCCTACTGCCCAGAAAGTAGGTAAAAGTAACATTTGTGATTATAGTTGATTTTCATTGTTGTTTTTTTTTTTTTTTTTTTTCTTTAGGATAACAAGATAAACGAATGAATCAGTCTTATTTATGAGTTTCTGAAATGTATGGCCTTGTGTTTATTTCAGGTGAAAAATGACTTCTATGAACTGTTAGCAAGTCACCATTTGGATGCACAGTCTCGATGGAGCAAAGTAAAAGAAAAATTTGAGGGGGATCCCAGATACAAGGCTATAGACAGCTCCTCAACCCGAGAAGATCTTTTCAAGCAGTACATCGAGAAGGTGGTGAAAGTATGTTACTGCTGTTTTGTTCTACCGGCTCTTAAGGGCTCATGCACACAGCTGTAAATAAAATTGCATATGTATGTAAATTTGTATACTCCTAATTTAAAGATTGGCTTTAAAAAATGTTGTATGTGTATAAAAGCATGCACATGTTGACGTGACTGTACACAGTGGCGGAATTATCAGGGTCTCACCAGTCGCATTTGCGACTGGGCCCTTGAGTTCTGCCACTGTGGGGGGGCCCGCCGCCGCCCAGGAGATAGTCATTCACCTGGAGTCCCGATTGTCCTGCCCATCCTCTCCTGCTGCTCCCCCCATCCTCCCTGACCATCCTCTGCTCCCTCACGGGGACAGTCCCCGCCCGCTCCGCCCATCTTCTCCGCCCATCTGTCTCTATCCCCGCCCGCTCCACCCATCTTCTCCGGCTCCGCCTTCACTTAAGTCCCCGCCCATCTTCTCTGTCACACCTGCACTCACGGGCACAGTCCCCGTCTGCTCCGCCCATCTTCTATAGCTCCGCCTTCACTCACAGGCCCCGCCCATCCTCTCTGCTCGCCCAAGCAAGACGGAGCAAGGAGGGAGACCAAGTGATCTGCAAGTGAGTGGCACCCATCCTTCAATATCAACACTGCCACTGATTCCCCCCCCCCCCCCACACCACCACTACTGACACTGATCCCCCCCCCACACCACCACTACTGCCACTGATACCCCCCGCACCACCACTACTGCCCCTGATACCCCCCCACACCAGCACTACTGCCCCTAATACCCCCCCACACCAGCACTACTGCCACTGATACCCCCCCACACCAGCACTACTGCCACTGATACTCCCCACACCAGCACTACTGCCACTGATACTCCCCACACCAGCACTACTGCCACTGATACTCCCCACACCAGCACTACTGCCACTGATACTCCCCACACCAGCACTACTGCCACTGATGCCTCCCCACACCAGCACTACTGCCACTGATGCCCCCCCACACCAGCACTACTGCCACTGATGCCCCCCACCAACACTACTGCCACTGATACCCCCCACCAACACTACTGCCACTGATAACCCCCCACACCAACACTACTGCCACTGATAACCCCCCACACCAACACTACTGCCACTGATAACCCCCCACACCAACACTACTGCCACTGATAACCCCCCACACCAACACTACTGCCACTGATAACCCCCCACACCAACACTACTGCCACTGATAACCCCCCACACCAACACTACTGCCACTGATAACCCCCCACACCAACACTACTGCCACTGATAACCCCCCACACCAACACTACTGCCACTGATAACCCCCCACACCAACACTACTGCCACTGATAACCCCCCACACCAACACTACTGCCACTGATAACCCCCCCCCCCCACACCAACACTACTGCCACTGATAACCCCCCCCCCACACACCAACACTACTGCCACTGATAACCCCCCCCACACACCAACACTACTGCCACTGATAACCCCCCCCCCCCCGCCACTACTGCCACTGATAACCCCCCCCCCCACACACCGCCACTATTGCCACTGATAAACCCCCCCCCCCCCCACACCGCCACTACTGCCACTGATAACCCCCCCCACACACACACACCACCACTACTGCTACTCATCCCATCCCCCTCCAACCATCACCCTTGCCACTGATCCCACCCCCCACCACCTCTGCCACTCATCCCATTCAACCCTCCCACCACTGATCTCACCCCCCCAACCACAACCCTTGCCACTGATCCCATCCCCCCTCATCGCTGCCACTCATCCCATCCCACCCTCCCACCACTGATCTCACCCCCCCAACCACAACCCTTGCCACTGATCCCATCCCCCCTCATCGCTGCCACTCATCCCATCCCCCCACCACCGCTGCCACTGATCCCATCCCCCCCACCATTGCCACTCATCCCATCCCCCGCCACTGATCCTATCCCTCCCCAACCACCACTGTTGCCACTCATCCCAGGGGCATAACTACAGGGGTAACAATTGCAATAGCGCACATGTTGCCCCTGAACACCTGGATGTGGGGGGGGGGGGGGGGTTAGAGGAAAAAATCCCCTCAATTTTTCTCCTGCAGCCACTAAAAGTCTGCTTCTCCTCCTCTCCCTCTGATAGGCATTAAGTGGCTGCAGGAGGAAAATGGGGGGATTTGTTCCCCATCCTATCCAGGTCCTGCTGCCTCCACGATCAGTGGGAAGGGCCCTGGCTGGAGGTCAGGGAGGCCCTCCATGGTTTCTTGCACCAGGGCCCTGAAGGTTCTAGTTATGCCACTGACTGTACATGTGTAAGCGAGTGCACTTTATGGACCATACTTGTGTTTTTCATGCAGGATCTTGATGCTGTATATCAGTAATTTTATTACAGCTGTGTGCATTAAGCCTAAGTGCATTCTTTTAGTGTAAGTAAAATCTTTAATGTCCCAGCATTTTACCAGAAAATATGTAAAAGGATCACTTTTTAATTTTAAACTAAACTTGCATACTGTATACACCCTTGAATTATGTTATGTATTAAATATAAATATTGTCCTTCTACTGGCTTCCTGTAATCATCTGCATATCAGGAAGGCACTGTTACTTTTGATTTCCTTTAACATTGGGAACACTGGCTCTGAGCAGTGCTCAGTACCTTAGCAGTCAGTTGCCTGGCACGTGCGCTGTCATGGGTGCATGAGGAAGGTCCTACTTAAAGTCATATCAGTGACTGTATTCCTATGTTAAAGAAGAACTCCAGGGGAAAAAAAAATTCCCATGCAGTGGGGCTGTGCCCGCACTGCATGGGTTAACTGCTCATTTGCGTCAAGGGGATTGCGGAGCAGAGATATACTTACCTAAACTGCTGACCGCAAGACCCACTGCATGAAAGAATAACTTTTTTTTTCATGGAGTTATGCTTTGTGAAGTGAAGTTGTTGTTTTGTTTTTTGTTTTTTGTTTTTTGTTTTTTTTTTTTTGTATCTACATCTTTATTTTAATAGGGCAAGTGTGCTCCTTTCGGTGATTGCTGAATAGGCAAATACGGCAGATGGGTGCAAGAATCCTAAAAAATAAGATCACAAAAAACCATTCCCAGAAGCCTGTTTGTTATGGATCTCTTAAGAAGTGTTCATTGTTAGCTGGCCATAATGCGAGTTATTTTCATGTCTCCCTCTGCAGAATTTGGATACTGAGAAAGAAAAGGAGTTTGAAAGACAGGCTCGTATTGAGGCCAGTTTACGGGAACGAGAGCGGGAGGTGCAGAAGGCACGATCTGAACAGACCAAGGAGATTGATAGAGAGCGAGAGCAGCACAAGCGGGAGGAAGCCATCCAGAATTTCAAAGCCCTTCTGTCTGATATGGTAATGAAAGGACGTTTTTCTGTTTTTAAATATGTTATTTAACTGGTAATTTATGCTTTGATTAATGCTTTATGTGCATTAAAAAATGAAAATGGCAAGCATTTTCAGCAAAATTCAGAGTAAAAAAAGCATATTCTTAAAATGTATATGTATTCTGATGGATCCTGGTTAAAGCAGTATCTTCATATGCAAGGTATTCTGTCCTTTTCATTTTTGATTAAAAAAAAGCCGGAATATTAGATGTCCCTGTAAAGAAAAGTATATGCCCCCCCCCCCCCCCCTACCGCCTGCACTGCTGAACATCACTGTGATGAAGAAAAATTGTCTGCTGAAGTCGTCTCTTTAGAAATGGACTCTTCCAGGACTGTCGAACTTAGTCCCGTGCTGTGTTCAGTGGTTTATCCTGCCAACCCCAAAGTCACTAAAGGACTCAGTAGTAAAATAGCGGTTGGTGGGAGGTACCACTGAGCGCAGTGGAGAACAAAGGAGATTGACACTCTGAGATGTCAGTTGCTGAAGAGACGGGCTCCTCCATGCACATTGGCTATTTGCCTAGGTCTTCTGACGGCAGCAGCAAAAATGCACCTAAAGTATTTTGGTGCTTCAAGCACTTGGGCATTGATTTCAATGGGCAAATGAATTTATTCTGGACAATTAAATGAATTATTGTTCAAGCGCAAAACATGTGTAACTTTGTGTATGTAGCCCCTAACACTAAGGGAACATTTAAAGGCAAAAAAAATTCAGTGAAACGCTTCTAAAAGTGGTGTTTTTAATGCCCAGTGTGCATGAGCCCTTAAAATTACAATTTTGCATCACATCAGTGTTTGCTGGCACAAGAATGGTTTCACTTTCTTCTGAATAGTTTACTTTCTTTGCAAGTACATCTGTTATTTAGTGTCTTATTTTTGCAACAGAGATGTTTTGAAGTCTATACCTGAATGAAAGCTGCACAAAAAACTTTTCATATAGGTTGAACTGGAGAGTGATTAGGACAACTGATGTTTGAAATTCTATTAAAGCAGAACTAAACCCATTAGTTTAACTAAAGTCCCTGTGTCAAAAACTTTGAGTAGGCAGGCTCAGCAATAAAAAAAAAAAAACCTACCTGACTGTTCGCCTGTGTGTCAGAATGACTGCACATGTGCTCATGCGCAGGAGTGAGGTCGTTCTAGGCTGGCCAATGAAGACTGACAAAGGACAGCATGCCAGCAAGGGACTCGGACTATTAAAGGAAAGAGAAGTTTAGCTCCACTTTAAGGTCAAGGTATGTCTTGATAGTTGATTATTAAAAAGAGTAACTCCGGGCCAGAGCTTGGCCACGAACGGATATGGCCGCCTAATCTGAGCAGTCAGACACACAGGGGGACTAAGCAGAGTCCAGCACCCGCCGCACACAGCACCAACCACCTCCCATCTGCCCAGAGAACAAGTGAGGCTGTCCCGCAAGAGGAATAAGCCGCTAGAGCGCCGCTGCCAGAGTTCTTCAGTGACTCACGGCTGCACAGCTCCCAAAATGGCGCGGGACACAGAGGCAGTGCAGCCTCACATGCTTCCCTCCGTGCTCTGCTCTGGCAACAAAGATGGGAACAAAAGAGCAGTCTCATCCCCCTTCAGCTCACCAAGCCACACAGCACTGGTAAGCAAGAAATCCTTACAGTATTACGCAGCTGAGGAGGAGAAAGGTGATGGAGGGGAAATGACTGACTTCTTAGCAGATCTGCCTGCTTCGGACAATGCAGTCTCGGCACATGTTGAAGCAGATGCTCATGACCCTGCAAAAAGACATACAAAAAGATCTAAATAGGTCAATTTCCCATATCCAAATGCAGGTAGATGATCTGGGGGACCGCACTGATAAGGTGGAGAGGCAGCTCACTGATTTCACAGAGGCATATAATGAATTAGTGGATGCACACAAGGAACCAGCAAATGAGCTTCAACACATTCAGATTAAACTTGCCGACCTTGAAGATCGCACCTGCAGAAACAACTTAAAAATACGCCAGATCCCTGAGTCAGTGACCCCTCAAGAGCTGTCGCAATACTTGCAACTCCTATTCAAAGCCCTTGTACCATCCTTCTCAGAATGAGATCTATTGATTGATAGGGCACATAGGATCTTTAAACCCCCACACATTCCAGTAAACCTCGAGATGTCCTTACTTGCATCCATTTCTTCCAAACAAAAGAGCAGATTCTTCAGACATCAAAATCCATGCCTTCCCTCCCAAATCCTTACGGCCAACTTGCCATCTACTCTGACATCTCTGCTGCCACAACACAAAAGAGAAGGGATCTCGCACCTGGCACCAAAATCTTGTAGCAACACAGCATCCTATACAAATGGGGCTTCCCTATTAAACTTTCCATCACTTACCAGGGCAAAACCACCACCATCCTCCACTTAAAACAGGGCCTAAAGCAGCTTCACAACTGGGGCTTAATCCCCACACCTGAAGCAGGAGCCCCCACCCAAGGAGCAGCCAAATTTGTGCATGGAGACTGGCGCATGGTCACCAACAAGTAATATACTCTGTCTTCTAATCTGGCACAACTTACAGGGTGGCATGCCTTAGTTAACAACCTCCTCCCGTGTTCAGACAGTTCAGTATCTCCACAGTTCATTACTGTTTGGTTTTCATTCACCTCCCCAACTTAAAGCGTACCATGTATGCAATTGTTCATTTTTATGTTTTCGCTTATTATTTTTCCTTACTCTTCATATCCCTTTGTTTCCCCCTCGCTTTCCTCTTAGGTTTGACACCAATGTGTATAACTATTCATATATATCACATACAACTAAGATATGCACTCATCACGGTATTTCTTGTAAACTTAATGTTGTAAAGAAGGTCTGGTCTTTTGCGTTGCCTGAACTAGTGATACGCACACAATGGCATACTTATACTCCTCACAATGTCAAAGTTGTGTCTCTTAATGCAAAAGGGCTGAATAGCCCCTACAAACGTTCCCTACTCTGGAAGGAGGCCCTGTCCCCTAAATGCGATGTTATCTGAGTTCAGGAAACCCACTTTGCACTTAAATCCCCACAATGCAGTCACCCAAAATTTCCCCACACCTTCCTGGCCAGTGCAGACTCTAGGAAAAGAGGGGTCATGATAGCGGTGAAAGCATCTGTAGCATTCCAGCTTCATTCGATGGACGCAGATCCGGATGCTTCCTGTTCCTCTCTGCATCTTTTGACAACTCTCCGTTGACCATAATCTATACGCCCCAAATAATCCTACTCCAAAATTTTATGCTACTATAGCACGTAAACTCCAAACACATAAAGCCCACCCACTAATTCTATGTGGAGACTTCAATTAAGTGATTGATCCATCTATGGATTCCACAGACCCTGCCCGAAAAACCTCTACATCATTATGTTGCTTTCAAGCCTCTGGGGATTTATATGATGTCTGGCGCTGTGCACATGGCAACGAAAAAGACTACACCTACTATTCCCCCGCTATATGGGGTATACTACAGAATTGATCTATTCTTAACCGACAAATTCACCCTACAAAAGATCCCTGGTCCTCCATTGGCATGATCATTTGGTCGGACCACGCACCTATATCCATTGAAATACACCTCTCCAAGGCGACCAGCTCTCTGACCCCCTGGAAGTTCAGTTCCTCCCCCTCAACGAACCAGAAGATCCAAAAGAAAATTGAATCTGATATCAATTAATTTTCTTTCTCGGACATCACGGGACACTGAGCCACAGTAATAACTGATGGGTTATGTAGGTACCTTTAGGTATTGGACACTGGTCACACCCTAATCAGGAAGTTCAACCCCCTATATAATCTCTCCCCTTCCAGGGATACCTCAGTTTTTACGCCAGTGTCTTAGATGTTGGACGTGTAAAGATGTCCTGTGCTGAAGCTCCAAAGGGAATATCCTGATATCCTATACTGGGGCAAGCCAGGCGAACCGGATCCATTCAAAGTGTCTTTTCATGGCCGAATTGGATGGTACCCGGGCCACGTGTCTGAAGAAACGATGTTTTACCTGTAACGCTTCTCTTTTTAGAGAGCTGGACCCAGCAGATCAGAAAATGGCTTTAAATCTCCTAATTTGCTTTACAGGGCCAGAACTGCAGGATCCCCCTATTCGTAGGGGGCCCCAGTCTCTGACGGTTTTTTCAAACGGAGCCCACCGTTTGAAGAAGATTGGGTCTGTGTATACAGAACCCTGCGGCTGGATAAGGTAAGAGGAGATTCCACAGAATTTTTGTTTTTCTCCTTTAAGGTAAATGCATGCTATGCCTATTGTGACCACTGGGGGCTACCAAGAGCATATACCTTCTCATGCTGATTTCTGTCTCAGCGTCCGACGCTGTACAAGCTCCTCCGACCGGCTCCAAGTAGGATGGATGGGGGGTTTTCTCCTCTGGGACATTCCCGCCAGGCTAGTGGGAGGCCGTAAATGGGCTGTAAGACGGTTTTTACACCGCACTGCCGCCACCAGGCCGCCATTTGCATCATGCAGGCTCCATCCCTGCCAGCCTCTCTCCTTCCTCCTCCACCCCCAGCCTTCCTCCATACTTATTCTGGAAGGATCAGGCTCGCGCGGGAAGCGCTCGTTTTTGAAAAAAACGAAAGGGGGGGGCGGCAGAGTGGGGGGGGGGGGGCGTCAGCACAGCGTCAGCGTGCTCAGACGTCCACAGTGCCAGAAGCATGGCTACTTAAAGCACACTTTGCAGGTGCTCTGAGCCTTGGAGGGACACAGCTGACAGTCGCATGTAAGGTGGGACACAGGCATTCTCCTAGGCTGCATTTACTAGGGTAACACCAGATTGGGCATTTGGTAGCAAGGCTTTTGCCAGACTACATCGCTCAGCAGTAAGTGTTCATTTTGGATACCTCACACCTTGTTGCTTTGCACTATGGGTAGAAGAGGTTCAAGAACCCCCAGAACCAGAGACACTAGGGGATCTCGTTCAGGTTCTGACCCCCTGTCTGCTCCCCCCCCCCCCCCCCCCCATTACACAAGAGGTTTTTTCCTCAACCATTACTGGGTTAGAGGAAAGATTAATAGCCGTGATTACAGCTTCACTCAGTGGAAGAAAACGTACTAGGCCTTCCTCTGCTTCCCAAGACCCTCAGGAAGAGGAGCTCTGTGATAAAGGAGATGAATCCCTTTCAGGGGATCAGGATGGGACGGATGATTCCTCTTCGGAGGAATCAGGTGGAGAGGGACCCTCTTCGGCTTCCCAAGAGGAGAAAGTCTTAGTACAGATCCTTACTGGATTGGTCCGCTCCACATTTAAGTTGCCTGTACCTGAAGCTGTTAAAGAATCCTCTTCTGCTTTGGGGTCACTGAAACCTTTCCAAGCAGCACATGCTTTTCCTGTTCATAATTTACTTGAAAAGCTCCTTTATTCTGAGTGGGATCACCCAGATAAGCGCTTTCTTCCGCCGAAAAGGTTTTCAACACTTTATCTTATAGAAGAAAAATTTATTAAGATGTGGGGCATGCCGGCCATTGATGCGGCCTATTCCTCTGTAAATAGTTGTCTGACTTGTCCTGTAGACAACGCTCAGATGCTCAGGGATCCTATGGATAAAAAGATGGAATGCTTATTAAAGGATGTTTTTTCCTTAGCAGGATCAGTGGCCCAACCTGCTGTAGCAGCGATTTGGAGTCTGTCAATACTTAAGAGACCAT
The DNA here is from genome assembly GCF_042186555.1 of Aquarana catesbeiana. Taxonomy (NCBI): domain Eukaryota; kingdom Metazoa; phylum Chordata; class Amphibia; order Anura; family Ranidae; genus Aquarana; species Aquarana catesbeiana. The sequence goes on along the minus strand of NC_133326.1, from coordinate 364,272,731 downwards.
GTTAAGCAGGTCATCAAAGTATTACCTGAACAACAGGCCCAGGGGTTTGCTAACCTTCCAGCGGCCTTATGTTATGTTGTTGATGCCATCAGAGATTCTATCATGCAAACCTCTCGCCTTTCACTTGGGTTGGTGCATATGCGTAGAATCTTATGGTTGAAAAATTGGTCAGCCGAAGCACCATGTAAGAAGCTCTTGGCTGGGTTTCCTTTTCGTGGTGCAAGGTTGTTTGGAGAAGACTTGGATAACTATATCAAGAGAATCTCTTGTGGGAAAAGTACTCTCTTACCTGTAAAGAAGAAGAGTAAACGTTCCCCTTTCAAACGGACTCTTTCCCCAGGGCTTCAGCCTCCAGGCAGTCACAACGGCCTCCTCCGCCTGGGGCTAGAAACAAGAGTCAACCCCAGGAACAAAAGAAGTCCTGGGGGAAGAAGTCTTCTAGACAAGACACTAAGGCCTCTTCATGAAGGGGCGCCCCCGCTCGCTCGAGTGGGGGGAAGACTGCTACAGTTCTCAAAGCTCTGGCAGGAGGACTTCCAGGACAGATGGGTAATCTCCATGGTAACCTTAGGGTACAAGCTGGAGTTCCAAGAATTTCCCTCTCCTCGTTTTCTCAGATCAAGTGTTCCCAGAGACCCAGAGAAGAAGCAGTCGCTCCTTCTAGCGTTAGAGCGACTTTTGTCGCAAGAGGTCATCAGGGTGGTTCCCACAAAGGATCAAGGATTGGGCTTCTATTCCAACCTTTTTACGGTCCAAAAACCAAATGGGGTTGTCAGACCCATTCTGGATTTAAGAGATCTGAATCGATTCTTAAGGATTCAGTCCTTCCGCATGGAATCAATTCGGACAGTAGTCTCCATCCTGCAGGGAGGAGAGTTTTTGGCATCGATAGACATCAGAGATGCATATCTACATGTGCTCATTTTTCCTGCTCATCAGAAGTTTCTACGCTTCGAAGTAGGAGGGCGCCATTTCCAGTTTGTGGCTCTGCCCTTCGGGATAGCCACTGCACCTCGAGTGTTCACAATGATCTTGGCTCCTCCTCTGGCCAGATTAAGGGCTCAGGGTATAACTGTCATAGCATACCTAGACAACCTGCTCTTGATAGACCGGTCGGTAGCTTCCTTGAACGGGAACTTGAGGACCACGGTCAAGTATCTGGAACATCAAGGTTGGATCCTCAACCTATGGGTCTGGTCATAGATACAAGCCGGGAGAAAGTATTTCTTCCTCAGGCAAAGATCTCTGCTTTAAGGGAGCTGATTCTGACAGTCAGGACCAAGAAGGGGCCTTCTGTCCGCCTTTGTATGAGGCTGCTAGGAAAGATGGTGTCTTCATTCGAAGCAGTTCCCTATGCTCAGTTCCATTCAAGACTACTGCAACACGGTATTCTGTCGGTCTGGAACAAGAAGGTTCTGGCATTACTTTCTGATGCACCTGTCGCATGCGGTGCGTCAGAGCCTCAATTGGTGGCTCATACCCGAAAACCTGCAGAAGGGGAAATCCTTTCTACCGGTTACCTGGATGGTGGTAACAACAGATGCCAGTCTGTCAGGTTGGGGAGCAGTTCTGGAACAGTCTGCGATCCAGGGGCTATGGTCCAGGACCGAGAGGACCCTACCCATCAACATTCTGGAGATCTGAGCGGTATACCTAGCCCTAAAAGCCTGGACTATCAGGCTACAGGGTTGCCCGGTCAGGATCCAGTCCGACAATGCCACAGCAGTGGCTTATGTCAATCATCAGGGAGGAACCCAGGGCCGAGCTGCTCAAAAGGAGGTGAACCAGATCTTAGCCTGGGCAGAGATGCAGGTGCCATGCATATCGGCAGTTTTCATTCCTGGGATAGAGAACTGTCAGGCGGACTATCTAAGTCGCCAGCAGTTACTCCCAGGGGAATGGTCTCTGCATCCTGTCTTTTGGGCCATATGCCAAAGATGGGGGGTCCCAGATGTAGATCTCTTTGCATCCCGATTCAACAAAAAGATAGACAGATTTGTGGCAAGGACGAGGGATCCTCTTGCATGCAGGACGGATGCGTTGGTGATTCCGTGGCTTCGGTTCTCACTGATTTATGCATTCCCGCCTATTCTGCTACTGCCACGACTCCTTCGCAGGATCAGGCAGGAAAGGAAGTTGGTACTTCTGGTGGCCCCCGCTTGGCCCAGAAGGACTTGGTATGCAGAAATAGTAAGGATGACGGTGGGTTCCCCGTGGACCCTACCGGTACGCCCAGACCTGTTATCCCAAGGTCCAGTGTTCCATCCTGCTTTACAAACGCTAAATTTGACGGTTTGGCTATTGAGACCCATGTTCTGAAGAGTTGTGGGCTTTCAGGTCCTGTCATATCTACCTTGAGCAATGCTAGGAAGCCAGCTTCCAGAATGATTTATCATAGAGTCTGGAAAGCTTATGTATCCTGGTGTGAATCCAGGGGTTGGCATCCCAGAAAATATGTCATAGGTAGAATTCTTGATTTTCTACAATTAGGATTAGAGATGAAGCTGGCCTTAAGTACCATCAAGGGCCAGGTCTTGGCCTTATCAGTATTGTTTCAACGGCCACTTGCTTCGCATTCTTTAGTCCGAAACTTTATGCAAGGGGTGATGCGTCTTAATCCTCCAGTTAAGGCGCCCCTAAACCCCTGGGACTTGAACTTGGTTCTGTCGGTGTTACAGAAACAGCCTTTTGAACCAATATGTCAGATTCATTTGATCTTGCTGACAAGGAAACTAATTTTTCTGGTAGCCATCTCTTCTGCTAGAAGAGTATCAGAACTAGCAGCTCTTTCCTGTAAAGAGCCTTATTTGATTGTACACAAGGATAGAGTGGTGTTGCGCCCTCATCCTCATTTTTTTACCGAAGGTGGTTCCAGAGCCCTGTTCTCCGGAAGAGAGGTCACTACATTCTTTGGATGTAGTAAGAGCAGTCAAAACCTATCTGGAAGCAACTGCTCAAATTCGCAAAACGGACGTTTTGTTCGTGCTGCCAGAGGGTCCCAGTAGAGGACAGGCAGCGTCAAATGCTACCATTTCTAAATGGATTAGACCATTGATTATTCAGGCTTACGGTTTGAAACAGAAGATTCCTCCGTTTCAGATCAAGGCACATTCCACAAGGGCTATTAGTGCTTCTTGGGCAGTGCATCACCAGGCCTCTATGGCTCAGATCTGCAAGGCCGCGACCTGGTCTTCAGTCCATACATTCACCAGATTTTATCAGGTGGATGTGAAAAGGCATGAGGATATTGCCTTTGGGCGTAGTGTGCTGCAGACAGCGGTACAAGGTCCTCAGGTCTGATTGCACCCTACATGGTTGTGATCCCCCCCCAGTTGGCATTGCTTTGGGACATCCCATCAGTTATTACTGTGGCTCTGTGTCCCGTGATGTCCGAGAAAGAAAATAGGATTTTTTTATAACAGCTTACCTGTAAAATCCTTTTCTTTTGATGGACATCACGGGACACAGAGGTCCCGCCCCTCTTCTAATACACTTATATTGCTTTGCTACAAAACTGAGGTATCCCTGGAAGGGGAGGGATTATATAGAGGGTTGAACTTCCTGATTAGGGTGTGACCAGTGTCCAATACTCAAAGGTACCTACATAACCCATCATTTATTACTGTGGCTCTGTGTCCCGTGATGGCCATCAAAAGAAAAGGATTTTACAGGTAAGCTGTTACAAAAAAAATCCTATTTTCAAACTAATCATAATCCTGACACAGACCCAACTCTCTTGTGGAATACCCACAAGGCCTAAGAGGACTACTTATCAAACTAAAAAGAGTAACTCCACTTTTGTTGAGAAAAAAAAAAATCCCTCTGGTCAATGTACATTGCAGTGTTTTTAATTTTATTTTTTGTTGCTCTGAAGTAATGGCCGTTCGTTTCATTGCGTCTTTTGCAGACTAATTGTGAATGGGAAGGATTGGTTCAGTGTAATTAGCTTGTGAGCTCTTAGTGTTCTAATTTTTAAAAAAAACTGCAGGGACTACATAATTTTTTATTTCAGCTCTTGGTGGGTATGGCACCAAAACTGAAATTCCTATTGTAGGAGGTGTCTAAAATTTGACTTGTATCTTAGTGCGGACGTCCGGGGAAATTGGGGAGCAAATCACATGAGCAGGAAATTACATTTCTGGAGGCAATCGGTACACCAATGTTGTACAAGAATGCCTCAAGGTTGCTATATTGCATTGCATTTTACAGAAAGTTACAGCGGATACAGGTTAAAAAGGGAAGGCCATTTTTAATGACCTTAAATTACAACATGGCTTGTGTCAGCATTACCATAAAACCCAGATAGCAAAATTTGTCAGTGTGAATTTCCTCCTTTGCTTACCACCTTTTTACCTGCCTGTTTCCTTGGAAACTTAATTTATTCCCTCTGCCTTGCACAGATATTTTTCTGAATTGACGACCCTTTCCTGTAAAGAAAAAGCCTTTCCTCATACTTTACAATGACAGGGTCAAATTACACCCTAGACCAGGGATCCCCAAGCTACAGCCCTCTAGCTGTTGCGGAACTACACATCCCATGAGGCTTTGTAAAACTCTGACATTCACAGACATGACTAGGCTTGATGGGAATTGTAGTTCCTGAACAACTGGAGGGCCATAGTTTGGAGACCCCTGCCCTAGACCATACTTTCTTCTAACGGTTGTTTGTGTTGTCTCAATGGTGACATTGTTCTGCCATCCAAGCATTCAAAGTAATTCTCTCTCAATTGCCTGGATGTAGTAGGAGCCATTAGTGCTTCCATTAGTGAGACAGATTTCCTGTTTGTTCTTTCTGCAGGACCTCATAACTGGCACCCTGCTTCAGAATTCACCACTGAATTCACCTCTGTTGCCTAACTCTGTAGGGCAGCCACCTGGTCTTCAGTTCATACTTTTTCAAAGGTATCAGGTGGATGTTCGATCTCCTGCGGGTGCAGCTTTCAGCCGCAAGGTTCTTACAGCAACAGGGTTTACACAGTTCCATTTTATGTAGTTGGTGCCCACCCTTGTATTCATTGCTTGGGGGACATACCATGGTGTATAAATAAGTTGTCTGTGTCCTGTACTGTATGAATAAAATTAGAGGAATGTTCACTTCCCTGTAAATTCCATATTCTAGTATAGTGCAGGACATAAGCCACCCTCCCTACAGTTTCCTTGTTACTCTGCATTGCTTGCATTGTGGGCTCAGAGTAGGGTAGGGTTATTGGGAAGGTGCCCTGGACGATTGTCCTTTTTTTTTTTTTTTTTTTTTTTTTTGTAGAGTAGTATATCTTTGCTAAAATAACAAACAGGTTTTTATTTACCTGCTCTGTGCAATGGTTTTGCACAGAGCAGCCCCGATCCTCCCCTTGAGTCCTCTACTGGCACTCCTGGCTCCCCCCTTTTGAGTGCCCCCCACAGCAAGGTTCATGGACATAAGACAGAGCGGGGCTCAGCCCCGCCCCTGCTCCCTCGTCACTGGCTCTGATTGACAGTAGCGGGAGCCAATGGCAGACGGTTTTGCACCTTGCTGCACAGGATGCTGTAAGTTAAAAAAAAAACCCTGCCTTTATAGCTACTTTAAAGGCTTGCCAGTATTCACTCACCTGAAGGTACAAACCTATAACACATGATGTATAAATAAGATGCTTGCACTGTACTCTAAGATATGGAATTTTACAGGCAAGTCGAATTTTCCTCTGTTTCACAGTCGTCAGCAACTGGCTCTGGGGAATGGGTACTTCATCCAGAAGTGTTTGCAGAACTCTGACAGAATTGGAGAACCCCAGATGTGGATCTGCTGGTGTCCAGGTTCAATGTAAAGCTGAACAGATTCACATCCAGGACCAGATATCGCCAAGCATTTGCGGTGGGTGCTCTGGTGACACTGTGGGATCAGTTCTCCCTAATTTATGCCTTCCACCCGTTACAGCTCCTGCTGATTCTAGAGGAGGGCATCCCTAGATCCCTAGCTTCTGTTTACCACAGCTTGGCCCAAGAGAATGTGGTACTCAGACAACATGGGCCCTTTCAGATCAACCTCGCAAGGTCCAATCTTCCATTCCTCTTTACAGTCGCTGGCTTCAACGGCATGGCTGGTAAAGCCAGGGGCCTGAGAGACAGGAGTGTCTGATTTGGTCATGCCTCCCCTGCTAAAGGCTAGGAATGTGACTTCAAGGAAAATTTACCACTTGTTTTAACTGGTATCAGGCTAGAGAACTTCATCCTCAGAATTATGTTGTGGGGCGTATCCTGTGGTTCTCCAAAACTGGAGTTTATCGGAGTCTGACCTTGAGTACAATCAGAGGTCAGTTTTTGGCTTCTTTCATGGGCCTATTGCTTTGCATTCTTTGCTGCTTTCCAATTTGTCTAATGGGTCTTGCGTATTATTCCATCAGGGGAACCTCAACTTGGTACTTTCTATATTGCATAACTCTCCATTGGAACCCATCCGGTATATTCCTTTAATCTTTCTAACCCTGAAAGTTATATTTCTGATTGCTATTACTTCGGCTCGTAGAGTCTCTGAATTGGCTGCTTTTGTGTACAAGGAGCTGTTCCTGGTGCTCCCAATGACAAGGTGGTTCTACGGCCTTTGGCATCCTTTATACCTGAGGTGGTCTCCTCGTTGCATCTTAACCAGGATATTGTTACCTTCCATCTATCCTAAGCTTCCAGCGCCAGGGGAACAAGGCTCTTCATACCTTGGCTGTGGTTTTTGTAATCAAGTTTTAGCTTAAGTCAGCTGCTGCAAATTGTCAGTCTGTTTACTGCTTTGTGCTTCCTGAAGGCTATGCAGCTTCCAAATCTACCATTTCTTGATGTATCCATCTGATTATTTCTCAAGCTTATGGTATAAAGGGGAAAGTTCCACTGTTTTTGGTAACCGCTTCTAATGCCAGGAGAGTTTCCTGGACAATTTAACACAGGCTTTTGTAGCGCAAGTCTGTAAGGCAACTGCAGCTGGTCTTCAGTGCATACTTTTACAAAGTTTTAGCAAGGGGATGTTCCAGCTTCTGAGGATGCAACCTTTCATCGGAAAGTCTTGCAGGCAGCTGTGTGAGTTTCTTACCTGTTCTGGTTCGGGTGTTTAAGAACCTGTTGGCTTGTTGTGATGATGACCTCATATTCAGTGCTTTGAGTTTCCTATTGTAATGGTTATGATGGTACCCTGTGTCCTAGGATGTATGTTAAAGAAAATGTGATTTTTGGTTTACCTGTAAAATCCTTTTATCAGTGTACATCACAGATAGGGATCCCACTTCTCTTACTTTGTTTATGCCCCGTAAAATAGCCAATGCCATGCTTGACTGACAGGGGTTACGCCTGTGTGGGGGTTACCTGTCGCCCCCCCCCCCCCCCCCCCCCAGTGTCTAATCACCTGACGATGGCAGCATAACCCGATCGTAATTTTTTTTGAAGATACTTTGTCCTGTGATGAACTTCAAGAAAAGGGTTTTGCAAGTAAACCAAAAATCTAATTGCCCCCTGCTTAGCATAATTGGTTCACTGCTTTTCCCAGCAGTGAGCACAGTATTTAAAGTCAGATTACAGGCAGTCCATGGGAGTTTTATCTTTAAAGCGGCCTTCAGTCATTTTTTCAACTTTCCATCTATTAAATCTTCTGCCCTTGTTTTAACTTTGGATAGTAAAACTTTTTTTTTTCTGCCAGTAAATACCTTATACAGCCCACTTCCTGTTTCTTGTCTGGTAAAAATGCACGGCTCTCTCTTGTGAGTTTGCCAGGAAGGGAAGGGGGGTGAGTCATAAGAGGGCAATTGAGAGCTGCAGAGCTAAGGGTGTGCCTCTGTGTAAATCTAGAAAGTGAACAGGCAGCAGCTTCAGCTGCCCACAGTTAAAATGGTTGTAGCCAGACTCGGTGGGGGGAGATTTCTGCAGCATATTTGGCAAATACAGAATCACAGTATATATAAAAATAATATGCAAAGTGGTTGGAGGGAAGCTTCAGAATGGCAAAGATGTTTTTTATTACAAATTATGTGAGCGGACTGCAGTTCCTCTTTAAGATGCCTGCTATGAGTCGAAGGCGTGCAGTTTTTAAATAAAGTGCGACAGGTAATGATTAAAATAAACTTCTCTCACTTAGCACTTGGTTTCGGAAAATGCATTGGCATCACCTGATTTGCAAGTAACTATCTACATTGAATTTTTCCAAATCCTTGTAATTTTCCTTTTCGAGGGGCAAATCGTGTGTTTATTTTTTTCCTTTTATGTTTGTAAAAACTAGATTATAATTGCATTCTGTTACTTTCATAGGTGCGATCTTCAGACGTTTCATGGTCAGACACCAGAAGGACGCTTCGAAAAGATCACAGATGGGAATCTGGCTCACTATTAGAAAGGGAAGAAAAAGAAAAACTTTTCAATGAACACATTGACGCTCTTACAAAAAAGAAGCGTGAACAGTTCCGTCAGCTCCTAGATGAAACGTATACAGTATGTAACATTATTAAGGCTTCCAACTATGAGCAATGTACTTTATATACTAATATAAACGGGTATTTACAATGTCCGCTTACAGGGCTTTCTGTCTGTGTACCTTTTTCATAGCCATGTCATTCTGTTTAGTATACTTTAAAGCGGAGTTCCACCCAAAAATGGAACTTCCGCTTTAAGGGAAGGTGACCCCCTAACATGCCACATTTGTGGTGGAGTGGAGCAAAAACCCTCTTTTTAGAGGGTTCCAGCTCCCACTTCCTCCCGGGGCTCCGCGGCGCCGGAAGGAAGTTCACCTCTCCACCCCCCCAGCCCCCTCCCCCCGAGGATGTGCAGTACGTGCCCAGATATGAAGCCACAGCCGGGCGCCCATAGTGACAATGCCGGCGCCGCATAGAGGAGGGGGAGACGAGTGGGGCTTCGTTCCCCCCGCATCGCAGGACCCTGGGACAGCTGAGTGTTCGATTTATTAAAAGTCAGCAGCTGCAGTATTTGTAGCTGCTGACTTTTTAAAAAAAAAAATTTCCAGCAGAACTCCGCTTTAAGATTTTGACAGCTTAACTAAACTTTTTTTTTTTTTTTTTTCCAGATTACTTTAACTTCAACTTGGAAAGAAGTTAAGAAAATTATTAAAGATGATCCTCGGTTTATTAAGTTTTCTTCCAGTGATCGGGTAAGAAAATTAATGCATTGCTGGGCTTTCATCAAATACGTGTTTTATTTGGTCTTCTATATTTTGGGTTACTAAAACAAAAAGGTTTGTCCATACAGATTTTGTCTTTGTTGCTTTTGCCTAAACAAGTTGTTGAAAAATTGGAGTAATAAAAGGCACAATTAAAAATTGCATGGAGAATAACAGGATTTTTGTACTCACTGTAAACTCCTTTGCGTTATTTGCGGGACACAGGAATACAGTCGGGTTATACTGCTGCTTACAGGAGGTTGGGACATTAGCAACCAGAACTATTGTAAGTCAGCCCCCCTATATCCCATCTGCTTGTTAGCATGACTATTTGTAAAGCAGTACCAAGAACATGAACCGAAACAAAGGGGTCAGACTTGTGTCCATTAATGAATCAAAAAAAGGAGTTTATGGTAAGTGGTAAAATCCTTTTTCTTGATCCTACAGTACAGGACACAGGCAGACTCAGACAACTGGGTTATAGGCAAGTACTTTCAGGTGATTGGACACTGGCTGTCGAGGAGAGCGAGTTTCCAAGGCATTGTACCTAGAAAAGACAGTGTGAGCAAGGCTAAAGGTCTTAGCATTGTTCCGTGCATGGCAGACTCCCACTCCTTCTCAGAGATGGATGAACTGCAACGCCTGGATGTGTCCAACGAACCTGGAAACTTGGTCAAGGTGGTACCTGCTAGTGTGTATAGAACTATTTGTTCTGAGGAGCCAAATTGTAACTAAGGATTAAGGTACTCCCCTGAGTGAAGTTGCCCAGGCATGGGGAGAGGGAACTATCCCAGTTGCCTGAAGAGGCTAAAGTTTCGTGCCAGGGACTACCTGGTCTATAGAGATAGGCCCAAGCCTATGCCAACCGAGAGGGGAGTGGAGATAGGCCAGGAAAAATTGAAACAGGGTAAAGCTAGTGTGTGTGTGTGTGTGTTAGTTACCTACACTTTTGCGATAGGGGTGAACTACCTATGTGATGACAAGAGATCTGGGTGTATACAGGGCTTAGACCTCTTTTAAGAAAGACTTAAGCTGTACAGTTTTGGCCAACAGAGCCAGGTAGCTAGCAACACAGGAACCCAGCAGAGTTTTATTCAGATGGATTTTGGAGGTGTTGGGCCTTTTAGGAAGGAGCTGGCACTCTCTCTTCACAGGTTATAGATAAAAAAAAGGGGGATATATGGCACAATGAGTGTCGTGTGTGTGTGTGTGTATGTATACTGATGATGAGTACAGCAAAAAGTCCAAAGTTCAATTGGAACATCCGGGCGGCTTCTTGCATAGTTTGGCTTGAGAAATAGACTTTGGCGGCCTTGAAACATGTGGCCCTGCCCCCTAATGTCAATTCCAGTGTGCTTTGCATCCCAAAGGAGTCCGGCGGCCATCTTTTTGGTTTCTGCATCCTCCATTACAACTGGTTTTTGGCTCTTCATGTGGAAGGCTGCAGGTTTTACAGAAGAGACTCCATGCCCCACATGCCAGAGCCATGTGCTGACCGTGGGCACCAATTCTTTTGTACCATGTGAGTTACTAATTTTCATGCACCTAATACTGCCTGTAATTTACTACATTTAGTCTGGTGCCCCCTGGTGTGTCATCTTGGCTCTACAGGTTACCCACCAGCCCACTTAGGCCCCTTTCACACTTGTGTGACTTGTCCTGCGACTTGGGACTGCAAAGTCGCATGACAAGTCCATGTATACCATTCATATCTGTACCATGCGTATGTGTGCGACTTCAGAGTAGTCTCTGCACTACTTTGGTCCCACTTTGAGGCTACTTGAGGTCCATAGACCTCATAAATACACACCAAAATCACGCAACTTTCAGGTCGCACAAGTGTGAAAGGGGCCTTAGTGTGTTTGCTTGTACCAAGGTGTCCTGCTATGCTGCAGATTACCACCAGAGGCCCTATCCTATTAATGAGCACGTTCTTTTAACTGTTTGTGTAAGTTGTTTGCCAATTGTCTTTCACTCCAATAAATACCTTTTTATATTACACTTAGATCATGCCCCCACCTCTCTAATGCTTCACAGGTTGCCTGAGCATCCTGCAGAGTGGATGCCTGGAAAAGGACTAGACTAAAACATGTGGGTTAGTGCTTTGCGAAGAAACAGATGTGTCCAAGTGATGCTGAGGTTCTAGGTCCTTATTTATGTAAGGGACAGCCTAAGCTGGTCTCGGTCCACCTTGTAGGTCAGGTAGTCCTTCTGGAAACACTGAGATGTCAAGAGACTTTTCATGCTCAGAGGACAAGAGATTTGACTTGGACCCACCCAGCAGAGCTGAAGAAGATTTCAATAATGTGGACCCTATAATTATAGGGGCACCAGTTTCCAGAGTGCAGGTGCCAATTCCCTCAAAGGATACAGAGTGGACACCCTCAAAACCTCTAGGGCAGTATGGACTGCAGTCCTCTTAGCAGCAGAAATGCCACCTCTGTCTATATGCATACATATTGCATCCGCATAGCAGTAATGCAACTACATCCATAGTAAGAGGCAGAGCTTCAGGTACTTGCAAACATAAGCAGCTGGTGCACTGAGAGTCGTGCACCCAAAGGTGACAAGGGATCTTTATTAAACTTTTTTCAGCAGAGCTGACATCCTCCTAGGACACAAGAAGTGAAGGGGGGAAAAACTGAGGCATGTTGGATTGAGGAGTGGTTATTTGGGGGCTGGCATACAATTTTTCTGTTGGCCAGTGTCCAATCCCCCAGTAAGCAGTATAATCCAAACTGTATGTATATGTAATTTTTTTTTTCCTGTTTTCCAAACTCTTATTCTAAATGTCACATATATACAACCACAGGGTTAGAATGAAGTAGACTATGACAGTAAACATATCAATAACCGGAAAATAACTGTAATGGTGTGTTAATGTCTTTAAAACCTTATTTCTGTTTAGAGTTTTTTATTGTATATTGTTTGTACATGGGGCAGCCATATTGGCTCATGCATTCTGTGCTTACTGCTTTGCAATACAGCACAGCTTTGCTGTTCTACTTTATTGATGCACGTCTGCTTAGACTGAATGGAAATAGACGAGTCATATCCTGTGATATCAGGCATAGTGCAATAAAAGGCCTCACTTAGCTTGTTAGATGCACCGAGTACTACTAGATAGAAAATCTGAAAATCTGTTTTTCACATCAGAAATTATTTTCAGGTTATTTTTACAATATTTGCTCAGAATGTGTTCTTTTTTGAAAGCCCCATTACAGCCCTTTTAAAGGTGCTTAACAAAGTGATTCCATCCATAATCTGTGTAAGAAATAAATTTTATATTATTATTTTTCTGTTGGTCATGTTTTTATTTCTGCTTGGTGCTGGAGTTATTTATTTTTGTGCTTGCAGAAAAGGCAAAGAGAATTTGAAGAATATATCCGAGATAAACACATAACTGCCAAAGCTGACTTCCGAACACTTTTGAAGGAAACAAAGTTTATTACATACAGGTTTGTAATTTTAGAAATGTAAGCGATTTATATTTTCTTGCTTAGTCAGTAAAAATCTTACATTTATTTTGAACAAATTTCACATTAAGTGCTATAAGGGGCTGTTTTACTAATCCTAACCATGTTTTCTGACACTTAGATTTCTATGTTGAAGCCTAACTTGGGGATACGTTTCCCTAAAAGCTTGTCTCGATGTAAAAAAAATAAATAAATCTGACTTTAATAATTCAATCGAAGCTGTCCCAAGAAGTACCCATTTTCATCAAAAAAAGCTGTTAGTCTTTTCAGGTTGAATAACATCCAGTGTCCCTCAACTCAGAAGATTGATTACAAATTGTGAGTTCTGGGAATCAGTCATGTCATCTGAGGGGGCATCAACACAGGACCTCTCATTCACAGCGTACTGGTGCAGCCAGTGGCACTGACCTCAGGATAAAAAAGAAAAGTAGGAGCTGTATACACTTCAATTTTCTTCTCTAGCCATATATCATACAATTATAAAGTGAATAGTTAAAAGTGGAAAAACACTTTTGTGTTCTACATAAATCTTCCAATGTTCACACTGTTAATAAGCGTCCTGTGCTTCCGATAAATTGTGTATTTTTCACACTTCACCACTGTGCCAAGCCGTAATCCACCAGTGATTCCAAAAAAATGTTCACTCACCAAATGGCGATGACCCCTTATGTATAATTTATTTATTCTGTGCTCACCAAACTAGTAATGCGATCAGTATTATAAAAAATATTGTGTTAAAAAAAAAATACAATTCATATATGAAAAAATGTGTGCATGTATGCTGCTATCTCAAAGAATTAAATACTCAATTTACAAACCTATATAGAAAAAAAGATTGCGCAAAAACTCAAACACATCAATAAATAATCGTGCAGAAATCACATAACCTGTATCTAATATTATCATGTTGAAAGTCTCAACAAACACAGGATGAACTTTAAAATAAAGAATCCATAAAGACAACTTCTAATGTGTTAAAAAGTCTCAACATGGACACAATGAATTTGAAATAGGATGTCAATGAAGGCAACTTCTGATGCAGCCCCTGGAAATCTGCAATGGTGACTGGTCAATGCTTAATATCCGAACGGAGAAGTAAGTTAAAAAAAAGATGGCCTCTTACCGGACACGATACTCCTCCAATAAGTTTCAAAGGGATTTAGAAGAAAAAGAGGAGCTTCATGGTGCAGTAAATAATGGTAATTTATTCCAAAATTTTCCTTAAGCACAGCGCTGTGCTTAAGGAAAATTTTGGAATAAACTACCATTATTTACTGCACCATGAAGTTTCTCTTTTTCTTAACACCTTTGAAAATAATTATTGGAGTAGTATCGAGCAGAGTGACTGGAAAGTTATTAAACCATCTCCCTGTCCCAGACGAGAGAGAGCGGCTATTCCTTTTTGGAGCGGACCGGGTGGAACATCTGACACTGTGGATATCAGGCGAGTTTGATCTCTATAATTTGGGGTCCATCGTGTCCGGTAAGAGGCCATCTGGCTTTTTTTAAATTGCTTCTCCATTCGGATATTAACTGCTTCAAATCTGCGCTATAGTCAAATGATGGCTACAGCGTGGATCTGCTTTGCCAGGAGTAAGTCTATTGACGTCCTCCTCCTTGCAGCCTTACCACGCCCCCCTGAAGGGTGCACGTGGTGCGCGCTGTGATCCCCGAGACTCGGGTGATCACAGATCCGAGAAAGAGGCCGATCCCAGCCGCTTACCACGTGATCAGCTGTCAGCCAATGACAGCTGATCACGTGATGTAAACAGAGAATCTGTAATGTTTTTGGGTTTTTTTCTCACGCTAAAAGCGTGAGGAGAAAAAAAGCCGATCACCGGCTTCTGTTTGCAGGAACATTGGTCCCGAAGAGGAAGAGCCTCGTGTGCCCACCAGTACCACCTGCCAGTGCCAGCAATCAGTGCCCACAAGTGCCACCTATCAATGCCCACCAGTGGTTCCAATCAGTGCCACCTATTAGTGCCCTTCAGTGCCACCTCTCAGTATCCACCAATGGCAGCTATCGGTGCCCTTCGGTGTTGCCTTATCGGTGCCCATCAGTGTTGCCCATCAGTGCAGCTTACTTAATGAAGGAGAAAAACTACCTGTTTGCAAAATTTATTAACAAAATATAAAACGGTTTTGTAATTTTTTTTTTTTTTCCAGTCTTCTTTAATTTTTTTTTAACAAAAAAAAAAAAAAAAAAAAACAGAGGTGATCAAATACCATCAAAAGAAAGCTCTATTTGTGGGGAAAAAATTATACAAATTTAATTTGGGTACAGTGTTGTATGACCGCGCAATTGTCATTCAAAGAGTGACAGTGCTAAAAGCTGAAAATTGGTCTGGGCAGTAGGTAGGTTTAGGTGCCCAGTAAGCAAGTGGTTAAGCATTGACCAGCCCCCATTGCAGATTTCCAGGGGCTGCATCAGAAGTTGCCTTCATTGTCGTGCTATTTCAAATTCATCGTGTCTGTTTTGGGACTTTTTAACGCATTTAGATATAAGTTGTCTCTTTTTTTTGGATTCTTTAGTTTAAAGTTCATCCTGTGTTTGTTGGGACTTTTTCAACACAATAATAATTCGTAGTGACTTATTCACTCACATGTTATGTGTTTTCTGCATGATTCTTTATTCATGTGTTTTGAGTTTTTGCGCAATCTCTTTTTTTCTATAGATGACCCCTTATAAATATGCAGGTCAGTATGCCCTTTACTTTATTTGAAAAGACCATTCCAGTCTGCTTCTAGCATGCCAGATCTCCTGGGACTCAAATCTCCATCTCCTCTCCACTCCATACCACCAAGGGACATGCATTTCTGTATAATGCCTTTTATACAGAAGTAAAGCGCATACTGACCTGTATATTTATAAGGGGTCATTGCCATTTGGTAAGTGAACTTTTCTTATTGGAATCACTGGTGGTATACAGCTTTGCACAGTGGTGAAGTGTGAAAAAAAACAATTTATGAGAAACACTGGACACTTATGTGTAACATGGTGTGAACATTGGGCTGTATACAGCCCACTTCCTGTTTCTTGTCTGGTAAAAAAGCCTAGGCTTATGAGATTATGCACAGCTCTGTTTGCCAGGAAGAGGGCCAGTGAGAGCTGCAGAGCTGGAGGTGTGTGTGTAAATCAAGGAAGTAAACGGGCAGCAGCTTCAGCTGCCCCAGTTAAAATGATTGCAGCCAGACTCAGTGGAGGGAGATTTCTACAGCATGTTTGGCAAGTACAGAATCACAGTATATATAAAATAATATGCAACGTGGTTGGAGGGAAGCTTCAGAATAGCAAAGATGTTTTTATTACAAATTATGTGAGCAGACTGCAGTTCCTTTAATGGCACTATGGCCTCTGCAACTTGTGCATTGCTGTTAAATGAACTTCCTGTTCTACTCTATGGGCTGCATTTTCTATGTATTTCTATGAAGGATTTGCTGCATAATAATGCTGTCAAAACCCTCCTAATGCATTGTGTATGGAAATATATGAACACACTCCTAAGGTGGGTTCAACTCAGCAGAGTTCTGGTTGTCACAGTAGGACCACTTATAGACAGTGATAATGACGCAGTGTGTGTTCACTCCAAACTAAAATAAAAAATATTCTTCCACTTGTAAAAAATTCGATCACGCTAATGATTTTGGTCATTTCCTTATAGGTCAAAGAAATTAGTTCAAGAATCTGACCAGCATCTAAAGGACGTTGAAAAGATTCTACAAAATGACAAACGCTATCTAGTACTTGACTGCATTCCCGAGGAGAGACGTAAACTTATTGTATCCTATGTAGACGATCTTGATAGACGCGGCCCACCACCTCCACCAACTGCCTCAGAGCCTGCGCGAAGAACCACAAAATAACAGGGCATGCCATATGTGGATATATGTCGGTTCATACTAACTGTTCAGAACAACTGCATGAGCAAAAACACAAGGTTTATCTTGGGTCATTCTCCTAAAAACTGCAAAAAAAGAAAAAAGGCAAATACAAATAACTTCATGTACACGAGGAGAAAAAAAAGAAGAGCAGGATTATGCTGGAAAATGGTTATCTGTCCAACACTCTAGAAATCTAATCTAGGTGTCACAGCTGTCATATGTGCTTTATTAGAGATTCAGTTGGTTTGCATCATCTGAAGCGATCTGATTTCTTCAAGTCAGTTTGACTGGAAAGTATGGTGCCATAACAGCAGAGTTACGTAGTATTTTATTGGATCGCGATAACCATTTGAAAGTATTTTTGGACTGTTCATGGCAGACTGAAAGATACTTTGCTGGAATACAAGTCTGTTTTTCTCCACAGCTGTTTTCATTTCGTTTATTGAATTGGAAAGGCTTTTATTTTTTTGTTCCCTTTCAAAAGTACCAGCAAGTTCAGACCCTAGAATGAGGCCTTCATCTGTTGTTGTCACACAACTGATTTAATCAATCATCTTGTATAAATGTTTTTTTGTTTTTTTTTTTCCCGAACATCGTTTTCATTTACTTTGCAATAGATGGGGGGATTACTAATCAAAGTAGTTCCTAAAACTGTATTCCACCGCTAGACATGTCGTTTTTTTTTTCTTGAAGATTCATTTTGGAACGAGGAATTTGTTGAGTTTGTGTATTTGAAGTACAATAAACCTTTTTTTTTATATATATATATATATGTACTTGGTTTGTATAAAATGTATTTTTTCAGCATAAATGTAGCAGATTCAGATTCTTAATGTGTATTCATTTAGCTGCAAGTGCAACTTTACTTAATGTGCCCTCCATTACCATTATAGACTCTGTAGATACTTGAAATCAGTCCTAAAGCATTACTTGAAATTGCATGCAGCAAGACTTTTTTTTGTGATAGACTAGTCACTTTAGTAGGGTGCCCATTTGCTAAGTGCCTCCTAGTAGTTCTGTATATGTAGTGTGGATGTCACTACATTGGCACTACCTGCAGTAGGAGGACCTTCTCAAAGATCTAGGCAAGCTGTTCTGCCTTTTCCTGCTGCAATCCACCCCCAAGAGCAAACCTGTTTTGATTCAGAGGGCTCTTGAGAGATGTAGTTAGCAGGAATGTGTGTGTTTTGGATCACATAATGCCCTACAGAAATTACCCACCTCTAGTATTGTCTGATAATGTTGTACAATCTCGGCTTTTTTATTACGTTTTTGATGCAAGAGCAGTGCTTCTTAAATTACTATTGCTGGTGTGCAGCTTTAAGTGATGTATTGTTTTTTCAGTGCAATTTCTCAGCTCAACCCACGGTATGTAAACACCATGCTTCAATCTATAGTTATTTAAGTCTTCACATATAGTGGGAACAGCCAGAAATGATCACTGGTAAGTCAGCAAGAGAAATGGTCCTGATCCCCTACTGTCAGCAGCAGACCAAACCTGAGGACATCTATGCCATGTAGGGCACCGCTTGAGGGGAAACCTACTAGGGAGTAGGGTAGTGTGATTACCCACTTCAATACTGGACACTTTCACCCGATTTCTGCCCAGGCTAATGTTCAGATTTCAGCACTGTTACTTTGAATGACAATTACTCAGTCATGCAGCACTAACCAATTTCAATTTTTATTATTTTTTGAGACCAATCAAGCTTTCTTTTTGGTGGCATTTAATCTCTACTGTTTTTTTTTTTTTATATATATATATATATATATATATATATATATATATATATATATATATATATATATATATATATATATATATATCCGACAAAAATACTGAAAAAAATGTTTTTGTTTTTTTTTGTTTTTTTTTTTAGTTTAAAACATTTTGCTAATAGTCTTTCTTCATAAATTTAGGCCAAAATGTATTCTGCTACATTTCTTGAGTAATAATAACCCAAATCAGTGTTCATTATTTACTGTGTGTGAAAGTTAAATTTTTTTTGCTATTGCTCAACACTCAGTTGGAACGCTTTTGGACATTCTGACAGTTAATTACTTTTGATGTCCCTCAGTGGGTGAGAAAATTTGGATTTCTAAATTATACATCACAGGACATAGAGTTAATTTTTAGACTATTGGATTATGCTCCACCTCCATGTGATTGGACACTGGCAAAGCATGACACCACTCTGCATAACCCCTCTCACTCTCAGCATAGTTTTTTTTTGCTAGGTTTTGGCGCTGTCTCTCTCTGCTGAGTCTTCTGCTATGCCATGATGCACGAATGTCTACATAAACTGCTTTTCTTTATTGTACATCCCAGGACACAGAGTATCTTCAGATCCATTACAATAGGGTTATGCTGATATTTTCAGGTATGTAAAAAAATATATGGGTGCAGTGTTAAACAAATTTTAACATCTAAAAATATATACCACTAATCAGTGAAGACTTCAATGAAAAATAAATTCACAAGAAAAGTAAATGAGAAAAAATGATACACAAATAAGACCAATCAATGGTCCATATATCAATCTGTATAATAAGTCCACCAATTCCTGAACATATGGTGTTCAGGAATCTTCCTTAACTTCATTCACTGTGCTAAAACCACCACCAATACTCCGCACTCACCAGAACATGTGGCTGCCAAAAAATAAGCAGCAACAGCACTCTTTGTATTCACCCAGACAACCGCTCTCTCATGGAAGCTCTCCTTTTTAAACAGATCCACTGACCAGATCTTCGTGGTCCAGGGTGCATGAATATAGTGTGGCTGCCACACAGTCCATGTGACGTCAGCACTCTAAACTCTACCCCATGCGTTTTGCCCGCACTCTAAACTCTAATCAATGCATTTCGCCCCTTACTGATAGAGGAGGAGCTAAACCCTACAATGCATTTCACCCTCTAGTGCATTATTGCTGTTGGGGGAGGAGGAGGTTGATTTAGATCCCACCGAGGAAGAGGTGGGAAGTAAAGTGGTCCTTCTTTTCAGAGGTATTCGCTCCTTAAGAGTTCCAGGGTCACGGCTTATCACAGACTCAAAAAGCCTGTGTTGATTTTCTTGAGGAAGTGGTTCAGACAAATTTGAAGTTGCCCCTTCCTGAGCAATCTGCTCGAAAGATTTCTGGATTAGGATCATGGAACAGCCTCTCAGCATTCCCAATCCTTTTCTGTAAATCCCCACTTAAAGGATGTGCTATGTGCAGTATGGGCTCACCAAAAAAAAGTGTGTTCTCCACCAATATCCTGTGGAAAGCTAATTTATCAAAAATGGAGTATGCTGTTGTAGAGCTGGCAGTTTCCTATTTCAGATAGACCCTCACAGTTCCAGTGGACAAGGTTACTGGTGTTTAAAGTGTAAAGGCAAAACTTTTTTTTTTAGTTTTGGATAGCGAGGGATTAGTACATTTATCAGCTTTTATTGCTGTCTGTAGATTCACCCTCTCTTTGTCTTGTTTACCGTTCTTGTCGGAAATGAAAGTTAAAAAAAAAAATCACAAATTTTGGGTCGACGCCATAATAGTAAAAGAGGTGAGATCTTCCAATGGGGACACGTTTCTGGAGACACCACAGGATTCCCTCACTTTGGAAGGATTTCCTCTTCCTGTTTTGACTGAGGCAGGAAGTAAAGGTAAATCTCCCCTATGGGACACAGATGGCAAAAAAAAAACTGAAATTAAATTAAAATAAATTACACTTTAGGGTTGCTTCTGACAAACTTCTGGAGGCCTTATCTAAAGCTGCCTCCTCTCTAGTGGTGTTGACCTTACAACTTGCTTGGGGTGCCTTGAGGACTGGAGTTAAAAAACACTGCCCTTAACCACTTAACCCCTGGAAGGATTTACCCACTTCCTGACCAGGCCATTTTTTACGATACTGCACTGCGTTGCTTTAACTGACAATTGTGCGATGTTGTACCCAAACAAAATTAATGTCCTTTTTTTCCCCACAAATAGAGCTTTCTTTTGGTGGTATTTGATGACCTCTGCATGTTGTGTTTTTTTTTTTTTTTTTTTGTGTTTTGTTTTTTTTTGCGCTATAAACAAAAAGGCAACAATTTTTTAAAAATGGCTTACTGCCATGAAACATTTTCCAAAAAAAAAACAAACAAATTTATTCATCAGTTTAAGCCGATATCTATTCTGCTACATATTATTGGTAAAAAATAAATCGCAATAAGCGTATATTGATTGGTTTGCGCAAAAGTTATCGCGTCTGCAAAATAGGGGATAGATTAATGCCATTTTTATTATTATTTTTTTCTTGTAATGGTGGCAATTAGTGATTTTTAGCGGGACTGCGACATTGCCACATTACAGTGATCAGTGCGAAAAAAAAATTGCACTGTTCTTGTACTAATGCCACTGGCAGGAAAGGGTTTAACATCAGGGGTGATCAAGGGGTTAAATGTGTTCCCTCACTGTGTGTTCTAACTGTATGGGGGACTGTGTGACTGGGGAAATGTATAGAAATCCGTCTTCATGCATAGCAGAAAGACAGGATCTGTGTGATCTTCCCTGTCAGAACGGAGATCTGCCTTGTTTACACAGGCAGATCTCCGTTCTGTCACTGCAGGAAACGATCGTGGGTGGCCAGTGGACCCGCTGATTGGCTCCCCGCTGGTCAATGGGAGCGTGCGCGTGCCCACAAAAGCAAGTTCAGCTACGGCGATTTGCGGGAACGAGCCACCTTGCAGCAGTATAATGGCGGCTGGCCGGGATGTGGTTAAAGGACTCCATTTAACAGCTGTCTCTCCTGAGTGTCTTATATGTACACGTGCACAGGATCTTATTGCTAAACTGTTGGTCAGTAAAACTGCCTTGTTAGAAGCAGGTTGAACGATTACCTTTTCAAGGACATTTGTATGTCCCTGCTTTGGATAATTATATCCAGAAAGTGTTTGGCCTGTCAGTGTGCCCAGAGGTTTCCCCAACGTGTTAGCTCCAGTCTTGGGGCTCCTACAAGCTCAGGGTAGCCCTGTTAAAAATACCACGCAAACCTGTGCTCTAGTCCCTACTCGCTCAAACACTTTTTAAAGCTGCTGGATTAACCTTTTATTCTCCAGGATAAATAGTGAATAAATATATATCAGAAAACCAGTGTTGTAAATTATATGTAAGTATGTGTGTGTCACATCATATACATAAAATTACAATAATAAAATAAATTGTATACTTGTGCAGAAAAATAGACCTATACATCAACACTCAGTGTATAAATGGTGAATAGTTGTTCATAGGCAATTCATGTGTGAATATATTCACCACGTACCCAATATTCCTGATTATTCAGTCCTTCATCTCCATGCTCCTCATCTACTAAAAATAGCTCACTTGCCAGATATAAATGACCTATTGGGTCATATAATGCCTTCTATAACAGGGACCATAAAAAAAATAAAATCCTGTGGCATACCATTAAAGGACATTGGAGTGGTTCCAATATGATGAGGGAAATCTCTCACAATTAAATGAGAAGGCTTTTTGAGTTGGATGCAACCTTAAGTGCTAAATGTGGGACTGGATTTAAATTGTTTCTTATTTTTGAGGTCTATATGTTTGACAAAATTACCTCATTCTTGAGTTTGGGAAATGTACATATATGTGCATAAGTTTTTATATTTTACATGCAAATATGGGGGAATTGTATAATGAATATTATTATTTCTGTAACTAGATGGAGCAAAGAGATCTATGTTGTATTTTTTTATATATTGGTATTTCTATGGCGCCAACAATTTATGCAGCACTTAACATATATTTTTGTCAGCATGTAAACTGCAGGCAGGTAGTGTCTTTGTTGGGATTAAAACCAATGAATCTGGGACAGACACAGGTGCTAGCCACTACACCACTATGCCCCTAGTTTTAATCTATATTAAAATGTGGGCTTGCATAAGGGCATGATTTTATTAAGATTTTATAGGGGATAGTATTTGATATGTGGATGGGTTTGGAGTAAGGGTGAAAGCTATTCAATTGAAATGTGGGTGGTCCTTGTGTAAGGGTGGAAGGGCTGTTTAAACTGTGATCGTATAGCAGGCTGTGTTCCTGAGAAAGTCCTAGTGACAAAATGCATTGATGGCAGGATGTGATGTCAGATGCTGTGGGGAACCCGGACGTGCAGGGATTTACTGTATTGGGAGCCTGCTCTATGCTATTCTTTGCTAATTTTACATTTTGAGTGTGATTTTAACATTTAAATAAAGGTGTTATATGCTGCACAATGGTGATTGTTTTCTTATCTCTCTTGCTGAGCGGAGGGATGGATGAGCGAAAAGAACCAATGGAGAGGGAGTTCTTTGCAGAGGGGAGATGGAGGATTTGTAACCCTGCTATTATAAGGCATTATATGACCAAAGAGGTAATTTTTTATCTGGTGAGCAAGCTATTTTTTTAACAGATGTGAAGGACTGATTAAAAAGTAATAATTATCACTTGGGGGATATATACCTGTTAGGTTACCGGGACGGCTTGCTCCGGCTTTTGAAGATCAACTTTCATTTAATAGTGTGGACTCTGAAACCGTTTGATGGATCCTGAACTTCCAAAAGCAATTCTTAGTCCCAACCGTAAGGTTGGAATATGTAGGGTTGATTTGACCGCGGTCCAATCTGGAGTGATCGTTTCCAAGTAAAAATATCTTGCTCTGCAAACCCAAGTGGAAGTTGCTTTAGACCAGGGGGTCTCCAAACTATGGCCCTCCAGTTCAGGAACTACAAATACAGACTGCTGGTTGGAAGATAAACAGTTGGGACCTTGAGTGGAGAGTGTGAACAAGTTTTGCTTTTTGATTGCTGGGTTGCATTTTTAGGTTCTTTTTGGGGCATTTCCTTAACCTCTTTCTGTCACTTTTTAAACAGCTTTTTTTTTTTTTTCTTTGCTTCCTTCAGCCTACTAATTAAGGGGAGTGGTTAATTGGTCACAGTGCTCATCTTTGCGCTTGCTGGAACTTAGACCAAGTGGAACTGGACTAAGTGGTGAGTTAAAAAACCAGAATTGAAAACAAGAGGTTGTAACGGCTCAAGTACCTGTGTAGGGTGAGTGTGTACCTGTGTAGGGTGAGTGTGTACCTGTGTATTGTAAGTACATGAGTGCTGCGAGTGCACGTGGACTGTATTGAGTGTCAGTGTCAGGTAGTACCTGTGTATTGTGAGTACCTGAGTGTTGTCTGAGTAGTGTGTGTGGATCGTTAGTACTTGTGTACTGTGTGTGTGCACGTTGGTTCAGCGAGTGAAAATCTGTGGTCAGACTTAGATTGCTATTCACAAGCGCAAACCATCCAACTTGAAGGAGCTGGAGCAGTTTTGCAAGGAGGAATGGGCAAAAATCCCAGTTTTAAGCTCATAGATACTTTATCCAAAGCGACTTGGAGCTGTGATAGCCGCAAAAGGTGGCTCTACGAAGTACTGACTTTAGGGGGGTGAATAGTTATGTGCGTTGACTTTTTCTGTTGTTATTTTGTCCTATTTGTTGTTTGCTTTACAATAAAAAAAAATAATCTTCAAAGTTGTGGGCATGTTCTGTAAATTGGTGCAAATCCTCAAACAATCCATGTTAATTTCAGGTTTGCGAGGCAGCAAAACACAAAAAATGCTAAGGGGGTGAATACTTTTGCAAGGCACTGTATAATACAGTGTAGTGTGCTGTGAAAAGAAAAAATCCCCATCGTGTCCAGAAGGCCACCAAGGAAAGGCAGACGCTCACAGGCCACTAAAGGATGCGCAGCAATTTGAAGGCTCCAATGTTGGTTCCCAGGTTGAGGAAGGGAGTAACGTGAGCCTAGAGAGGGGCTGCCACAGAAGGATAAGAAACTTGTAGTTATGTTCCCCCAGCTGCAGCATACTGGGGATGATGAGGTCACTGACTGTACTTGGGGGGCCTCAGAGAAGAGTAGGAAAGTGAGGAGAAGGAGGAGGCACAACTCCAACAAGGCAGGATGTCCTCCAGTGGGCAACCACCCTATTGCAACACACCGCAGAGCTCCACAGTTGCAGGGTGCTGCTGACTTTTAAAAGTGCCTTGGTGTGGGTCTTTTTTGACACGTGTGCAGCAGATCGCACCGTTGCTGTTTGCAACCTATGTCTGAAGTGGATCAAGCGGCCGGAACAGCAACCGATTGGGCACCACATGCTTGACCAGACATATGACGACCTGCCATGCAGTCCGTTGGCAACAGCACCTGAAAGACCCACATCCTAGAAAAAGTCAGACTTCTACTTTCTCCTCATCTGGGATCTCAAACCCTACTGTACCTCCAGTTCTCTCAAAAACCTGCACTGAGAGGAATGAAGGTATAGCAATAGGTGTCACAAGTACTTGCAGCCAATCTGCTAGCAGCACACCACCAGTTGATTTCAGCAGGCAAATTTCCCTACCCTAGTTGCTGTACCGTTAAAAGAAATTTGGTCCCAGCCATCCACATGCTCAGCATTTAAATGTTAGCTTGGCCAAATTGCTAGCACAGCAACTGCTGCCTTTTTCAGCTGGTAGACTCTGCCCCCTTTTGTGAATTTGTGGAATGTGCTGTACCACAGTGGCAGGTTCCAAAACAGCATTTCTTTATACATAAGGCCATTCTGGCTCTCTACCGTCATGTGGAAGCCAATGTTTTGGCCTCGTTGGACAGGGCGGTCAGCAGTAAGGTTCATATTACTGCTGACTCATGGTCCAGCAGGCATGGGCAGGGACGTTACCTTTCCTTCATGGTGCACTGGGTAACTCTGCTGGCAGCTGGGAAGGATGCAGGACAGGGTTCAGTGTTGTTGGAGCTTGTTACACCACCATGCCTCCAAAAAGCTGATGGTGATTCTGCCACAACTCTCTGCTCCACCCCCTCTTCCTCTATGGCCTCTTCTGCAGAATTGTCCTCTGAACCAGCAGTGCTCCGTAAGTGTTCGAGGGGCTACGCAAGCAGTCAGACTAAAAGATGCCATGCATTGCTTGAGTTGGTCTGCCTAGGGGACAGAAGCCACACTGGGGCAGAGATTCTGTCAGCTCTGCAGGAGCAGACTCAGAGGTGGTTGACGCCATACCAGCTTCAGCCAGGAATGGTTGCATGCGACAATGGCGAACCAACCTTCTCTCCCCCCTCTGACAGGGACACTTGACCCATGTTTGGCACATGTCCTGAATTTGGTGGTGCCGCATTTCTTGACCATGCCCCCAGGCTTACAAGATCTCCTGAGGCAGGCCAGATAACATGCCCACCAGGTGGAACTCAACATTGGCAATGCTGCAGCGGCTGCACGCAAAGCAGAGGGCCATCATTTAGTACCTGTGTGAGTATGGCACCAGGACAGAATCAGGGGAGCTTGGCTTCTTTTCCCCACGCCAGTGTCTACTGATCAAGGTTGTATGCACTGTCCTGTCACCATTTGAGGAGGCCACAAGGATGGTGAGCAGCGACAATACATGCATCAGTGATACTGTCCCTCTAGTCTTCCTCCTGGAGCACAAGCTTCATGGAATTATGAACTTAAGGGCACTTGAGGCAGAACAGTGGGGGGAAGAGGAGGACATTCCTTTCCACTCAAGGCCCCCTTTATCCAGATAGCATTCCTGCGGGCCTGCCAAACACAGGAAGAGGAGGAGGAGGATTGTGTCAGCATGGATGTAGAGGATAACATGCAGCAGTCTTCAAGAGATGGTTTTCAATCCCCAGAAACCCAAGGAGTTGTACGTGGCTGGGAGGACGTAGTTATGGAAAATGTGTTCCTTAGTGACCCAGAGGACTCAGAATCGAATGCCTCTGCAAAGTTACGCTGCATGGCCTCCCTGATTCTGAAAAGCCTGCAAAAGGACCCTAGTATTTGTGGTATCAAGGAGAGGGATCGTTACCGGTTGGCAACCCTTCTTGATCCACGTTACAAGGGTAAAGTTGCAGAACTCATCCTGCCTTCGCAGAGGGAACAGAGGATGAAACATCTTCAGGCGGCCTTGAAGAAAAGTTTTAACACCTTTGCAGACCCTGGGAGGTTGCCCGAAGGGCCTGGTATGAACGGGGGGGGACCCAAACTGTTTTTTTTTTTCAATGATTTTTTTTTTTATGTATATTGCCAGGGTCGGCAATACATTACAGCTGCAAGCAATTTTAACCCTTTCACGACTAAGCCTATTTTTGACATTTGGTGTTTACAAGTTAAAATCCGTATTTTTTGATAGAAAATTACTTGGTGCCCCAAACATATTATATATATATATATATATATATATATATATATACACATTGGCTTGCGAAAGTATTCGGCCCCCTTGAACTTTTCAACCTTTTGCCACATTTCAGGCTTCAAACATAAAGATATAAAATTTTTATTTTTTGTGAAGAATCACCAAGTGGGACACAATTGTGAAGTGGAACGAAATCTTTTGGATTTTTGAAACTTTTTTAACTAATAAAAAAATGAAAAGTGGGGGCGTGCAAAATTATTCGGCCCCCTTGCGTTAATACTTTGTAGAGCCACCTTTTGCTGCGATTACAGCTGCAAGTCACTTGGGGTATGTCTCTATCAGTTTTGCACATGGAGAGACTGAAATTCTTGCCCATTCTTCCTTGCAAAACAGCTCGAGCTCAGTGAGGTTGGATGGAGAGCGTTTGTGAACAGCAGTTTTCAGCTCTTTCCACAGATTCTCGATTGGATTCAGGTCTGGACTTTGACTTGGCCATTCTAACACCTGGATACGTTTATTTGTGAACCATTCCTTTGTAGATTTTGCTGTATGTTTGGGATCATTGTCTTGTTGGAAGATAAATCTCCGTCCCAGTTTCAGGTCTTTTGCAGATTCCAACAGGTTTTCATCCAGAATGGTCCTGTATTTGGCTGCATCCATCTTCCCCTCAATTTTAACCATCTTCCCTGTCCCTGCTGAAGAAAAGCTGGCCCAAACCATGATGCTGCCACCACCATGTTTGACAGTGGGGATGGTGTGTTGAGTGTGATGAGCTGTGTTGCTTTTACGCCAAACATATCGTTTTGCATTGTGGCCAAAAGGTTCGATTTTGGTTTCATCGGACCAGAGCACCTTCTTCCACATGTTTGGTGTGTCTCCCAGGTGGCTTGTGGCAAACTTTAGACGAGACTTTTTATGGATATCTTTGAGAAATGGCTTTCTTCTTGCCACTCTTCCATAAAGGCCAGATTTGTGCAGTGTACGACTGACTGTTGTCCTATGGACAGACTGTCCCACCTCAGCTGTAGTTCTCTGCAGTTCATCCAGAGCGATCATGGGCCTCTTGGCTGCATCTCTGATCAGTCTTCTTGTCTGAGCTGAAAGTTTAGAGGGACAGCCAGGTCTTGGTAGATTTGCAGTGGTCTGATACTCCTTCCATTTCAAAATGATCGCTTGCACAGTGCTCCTTGGGATGTTTAAAGCTTGGGAAATCTTTTTGTATCCAAATCCGGCTTTAAACTTCTCCACAACAGTATTACGGACCTGCCTGGTGTGTTCCTTGGTCTTCATGATGCTCTCTGCGCTTTCAACAGAACCCTGAGACTATCACAGAGCAGGTGCATTTATACAGAGACTTGATTACACACAGGTGGATTCTATTTATCACCATCAGTCCTTTAGGACAACATTGGATCATTCAGAGATCCTCGCTGAACTTCTGGAGTGAGTTTGCTGCACTGAAAGTAAAGGGGCCGAATAATTTTGCACGCACCACTTTTCAGTTTTTTAATTGCTAAAAAAGTTTAAAATATCCAATAGATTTCGTTCCACTTCACAATTGTGTCCCACTTGTTGGTGATTCTTCACAAAAAATTAAAATTTTATATCTTTGTTTGAAGCCTGAAATGTGGCAAAAGGTTGAAAAGTTCAAGGGGGCCGAATACTTTCGCAAGCCACTGTGTGTGTGTGTGTGTATATATATATATATATATATATATATATATATATATATATATATATATATATATATATATAAATATATCAGAGAATCTAGAGAATAAAATGGCAATTGTTGCAATATTTTATGACACACGGTATTTGTGCAGCGGTGTTTTAAACGCAACTTTTTGGGAAAAGGGACACTTTCATGAATTTTAAAAGAACCAAACAGTAAAGTTAGCCCAATTTTTTTTGTATAATGTGAAAGATGATGTTGCGCTTAGTAAATAGATACCAAACATGTCACGCTTTATAATTGCACGCACTCGTGGAATGGCGACAAACTACGGTACCTAAAAATCTCCATAGGCGATTTAAATTTTTTTTACGGTTACCAGGTTAGAGTTACAGAGGTGGTCTAGTGCTAGAATTATTGCTCTCGCTCGGACGATCGCGGCAATACCTCACGTGTGATTTGAACACAGTTTACATATGCAGGCGCGACTTCCGTATGCGTTTTCTTTGCTGCGCGAGCTCACGGGGACGCTTTAAAAAAAAAAAAAAAATTCTTATTTATTTTATTTATTTTTATATTAATAAATTGTGTTAAAAAAAAATTGATCACTTTTATTGCTGTCACAAGGAAGACCCCCGATCCCTCCTTTGCACTTCAAAGTATTTAGATCGCAGTTTTCAGCGATTCTGAATACTGTATATTTTTTTAAAACTGGCGCCATTGGCAGCCGAGTAAATGGGAAGTGATGTCATGACGTTGCTTCCGTGTTTACACTTAGGAGACCCTAGTGTGTCCCTAGCCGCCGGAGGTGTCGGATTGGTGATCGGGTCTCCCGGTGGAACGGGAGGCCCGGTAAGAGCGGCGGGAGGCGGCGACGTCCCCTCCCGCTCCTCCGGTATAAGAGCCGAGCGCCTTTTAGCCGCATTGGTTGTTATACCTGGATAGCCGATCGCCGGCTCTAAAAAACAGTCTAACTCCCGAAAGCCGAGTCCGCACATCTGCGTACGCTCGGCAGGAAGGGGTTAAATTACATTTTTTCCTTTAGAAATCTCATTTTGCTGCAGTACTGTTATAAACATGGGAAAGATGTGCTACTTTACAGGCAGACCAAGGGGATGGGGACCCCCCCCCCCAGGCATGATATTTAACCACTTGACAACTGGGCACTTAAACCCCCTTCCTAACCAGACCAATTTTCAGCTTTCGGTGCTCTCACATTTTGAATGACAATTACGCAGTCATACAATATTGTACCCATATTTCTGGTTACCTGTTTTGAGTTACAGAGGAGGTCTAGGACCAAAATTATTGCTCTCGCTCTAACGTTCGCAACGATACCTCACCTGTGTAGTTTGAACACCGTTTTCATATGTGGGCAGGACTTACATGTGCGTTCGCTTCTGCATGCGAGCACAAGGACAGAGGCGCTTTAAAAAATTATTTTTTCTTTTTATTGTTCATTTTACTTTATTTTAGTTTCACACTTTTTTCCAAAAAAAACATTTTTTTTGATCACTTTTATTCCTATTACAAGGAATGTAAACATTCCTTGTAATAGGAATATGGCATGACAGGTCCTCTTTACAGTGAGATATGGGGTCAATAAAACCCCACATCTCACCTCTAGGCTGGGAAGCCTGAAATAAAAATTAAAAAAAAACCTTCCTGGCTTCGATCGTAGCGGTGAGTTGGTATAAAGCACCGGAGGGTGGCGGGAAGGGGGGGACGTCCCCTCTTGCCTCCTGTAAGAACGATCAAGCAGTGGAACAGCTGCTTTGATTGTTCTTATGGTGTAGGGAATCGCAGGCTGAAAAAGCTGATATCTGAATGATGCCTGTAGCTGCAGGCATCATTCAGATATCCCCGCACAGAGTCAAGGACTTCATATGACTGCTGGCGGGCAGGAAGTGGTTAACGCATTTTTTTTTTTTAACACAAAGTTGTCCATTTATACAATATTTATAACACATAGTATGTACTTACCAAAAATGACATCCCAAAATAGATTCTCCTGCTCCTGAGTACGGCGATATCACATGTGAGACTTCCACAGCCTGGCCACATACAGAGGCTGAATATGGCTCAGCATGTCCATGAACGCCCTCCCAGAATAAGCCGACCGCACTGTAGCTGTCTTTCGGCTATGGCCCGGTCGGCATGTGGTTAAAGGAATATTTCATTTTATTGTTTCACTTTAAGCATTATTAAAATCACTGCTCCTGAAAAATTGGTTGTTTTTAAAACTTTTTTTGCATTGATACATGTCCCTTGGGGCAGTACCCGGGTCCCCATACACTTTTTTATGGCAATAACTTGCATATAAGCCTTTAAAATGAACACTTGATTTCAACGGTGGGGTGTTCGGCTCATCCCTAGTAGGGTTATAGGGAAGGCACCCCAGAAGTAGTGTCCTCAGAAGCTTGCCAGTGTCCAATCACCTGAAGGTGCATTAAGTTGCCTGTGTCCTGTCCTGTACTGTACGATTAAGATATGGAAATTACAAGATGGAGTCTTTAAATTAGTTACAAAACAAATCTCAAAGTGGTACACAATGTCAGTAGAACTGCAAGTTCTAGTAATTCCTAACAGCAAGCACAGCACAGCCCAGGCCTTACCAATTCCACAATGAACATGTAAGAACTTGTTCAAGCACTTTAGATCAGGAATGGGCCATACAGCAACATTTGTCTCAGGTGCTGTAATCCGATAAGAATAGGAACTGTGAAATCTGTCTGGAACAGGGTCAATGATCCCCTGAGACTGCAACTGGTCCAGTGAGCTCATTGCTGTCTTCTCGCTGTTAGACTAAGGTGACCAGATTTTTAAAATTAAATCCGGGGACATTTTTTTTTTTTAATGGCAAATGGTAAACTATTTTATAAGCATATTTTCCTCAAATGATATATGCATTGTATGTGCTATGTGTTTATGGAATGATTTATGACATATATGTTTCGTCCATGAGATAAATAAAATGCTTCTTAGAATTTTTTTTGGATAGGACTAATAAATATTAAGAAGATAAGATAGAGGAAAAAAACTTGGAAGGGATGGGACGGCAAAATTCAAATCTAATCCGGGTAGGAGTGGCTCCAGACAATTTTTTTGGGGGTGCTATGGTGGTGCTTGAGATAAAAGTGAGGGTGCTAATGCGGCACGTTGCCGTGCACCTGTGGGTGTGGTCATCAAGTGGGGGTTAGTTCCTAATGGCATACAAAGGTGATCAGTATGTCCTGCTTTCTGTATACCAATACACAACCCTACACTTCTTTTATACAATTCTACAAATGTACTTATAAGTGTAATGGTAAAACCTATAAATGAATATCCAGTGCAAATCAACCAATGTACTGCAAAATAGTAGTGATAGTGTCACCCCCTCTGCAAAAATATTTTCAGAAACTGCAGAGCTTCAATGTTCAGATAATGGTGAAACCCCTACATACAATAATAATAACAGATGCAAATCAACCTGTGTATTAGAACATAGTAATGATGGTATCATAATAAAATGTACAATTGATGTACATATTTTACATTTTTTTATGTATATTAAATATAGGCGTTTTACCACTATTTGCACATTGCAGCTCTGCAATATTTCCTACCTTTTGCAGAGGGGGTGACACCATCACTACTATGTTGCACTAGATTAATTTATAGGTTTTACTATTGCACTTATAAGTCCATTTGTACAATTTAATAGATGAAGTGTAGGGCAGTGCTGCTTTTTTTTTTGCTTTTTATTGATTCGTGTTGGATGAGGGAACCAGCTAACATGATTCTCTTATTGCTTTTGAGATTTTTTTAGTTGTATGGTAGTTATTTAACTTGATTTGTTATGTCCACTGTATATTGGTAACCACTGGCCCAGCATATTGGTGGTCAGTGTGCCCCCTGTATGCTGCTGCTGCTACGTGCAGGGTTCAGGGGGATGCTACGTACAGAGTGCAGGACTCAGGGGGATGCTACGTACAGAGCGCAGGGCTCGGGAATTCACCCTCACCCCTGTCTTGAAACTATCCCCCTGTTTGCTGAGAGAGAAGAAGCTGCTGCTGGGTGCACAGGGGGATTAGGTCTGCTGGGGGAGGGGAGTTAGATCCTGGACAGGTAGAAGGATCATGGCTGATCCCATGGAGGTATTGGTTTTTGAGATACACTCACACTCTCACACTCTCACACTCTCACACACTCACACACTCACACACTCACTCACACACTCACACACTCACTCACACACTCACACACTCACTCACATACTCACACACTCACTCACTCTCATTAATGATTATTAAATATCCATTGACATTTTCATTTTTTTTTCATAATTTAAAAAAATAATAGTGGTTAAAGCTGGGTTCACAGTGGTGTGATGTGGGAAACCCTGTGAGTCCTGTGTGGGTTCCTGCATCACAGACGGTCCATACTGACATTTGCGAACCGCTGCGGGTGTCAATAAAAAGCTAATGACACCCCCAGCTTGGTTCGTAGATTGCAGTGTGAACTGTGAAATGGTGCAGGAATCTGATCGCAATGGTGTGAACAGCCATGTGATCCGATTCCAGTGTGGACCAAAAAAAAAAGTCCTGCACCATTCTGGTGTAAATGTGATGGTATTTCAGCCATATAGTTGCACAGACATCGCATGTGATGTGCATAGCAATGTGGTGCGAATCACATGCGCGATGTCTGTGATTGCACAAGTGTGAACCCAGTCTTAATGATGTTATAGATGAGGAATAGGACTGACCTGAAGTTATAGCTGCAGTTGGTCTATCTCTCAGACTCAATTAAGAATTCTATAATGCCAAATCTAAGTTATAGGTGATAGAAAATGTGACACATTAACCAGGTCAGTCAGTTAAGGGTTACATAGTGGTGGCTGAGCAGTGCTACATAGATTTGTAGAAGGGAATGGAGTGTGTGGAGGGGGATATGGGGGATGGGCGATTAAAAGACAAAAACAGAACATTCCATAGCTCAACTCTCCAACCAGTCTGCCGGGCTTCCTCCAGGCCCACCTGCCCCTCATCTATCCATTTAATGCATGTGCTTCCATTGTGGAGACGCTTATAAATTCAGTAGTGTTAGGACTGCAAGCATACACAGGGTGCCGTGATGAGGCCTTGCAGCTTATGCATGCGTTTGCAAATGCGTGTTAACTAAACCCCTCTTTTCTTAACGCAGACTGTTGGACAGGTTAATTTGGTTGGTTGGCAGACTGGTTGGTGAGTTGAGCTATGGAATGTTCTGTTTTTGTCTTTCATGTGATAGCCCTTCCATGTGCTCCTTGCTGTGAAGGCCAGTTATAGGTGGGGGCAGGGGCCATTTGTTTGTTATTGGGATGGGCGATTTATAGCAGAATTGAGGGGGAATGGGACTAGAAGAGAGGAGTGAGAAGCCGCACTGGATAAGATGAGATAGAAGACCTGAATATAGGTGATTGACTGTGGCTGTCGGGGGGCAGAAAAGAATACATGGGCTGGGGGCAGTGAGTTAGAGGAACAATCCACTGTGAGATAGAGGCACGTACAGGTGTGACTGGAAACTGATAGCAGAAAACAAACACTCCTGCGCACAAGTGAGTTTGTAGTGGATAATGCCTCAGGCCTTGCTGCCCTCAGGGATAGGGGTATCCTAACAGGCAAAAGAGAAGAAAGAACAAAAGGGCACACCGACCTTGTGCATTATTCTTGCATATAATTTTTTTTTTAAATTAAGGTAAAAAGCTGCTCACAAATGTCTGGAAGAAAACTTGCAATACAAATAATATCCAGATGACAGCAATTGCTCTATGACAACAGCCAGCAGATGGTAACAGAGGAGATTTCAGGGGCCACTGCTGGCTGACACGTTTCAAAGGAATAACTTCTTCCTCAGAGCCCAGCAGTATTGCTTTATATATACACACACACACACACACACACACACACACACACACACACACACACACACTATTGCCACACACACTATTGCCACACACACTATTGCCACACACACACTATTGCCACACACACACTATTGCCACACACACACACACATCAATGTCCATTCAAAAAGGCACCTCCTAGAGGGATCCAACGACACCTCCCACATTGGTGGGTCACGGTCAAAAGGTGACACCCACTAAGCAAATAGGACCCACATAGGTAAACAGATGACTCATATAGTTGATTGAATTTGTACACAGGAGGCAGTATATCTGACATGATGTTACAGGCTTGTGATCAAAGTCTATGGACTGGTGTTTATTGCATAAATTGATATAAATAATACACATGATCTAATTAATAAGGGTAGTGTAGGAGAGTAAGGGGCCTGATGCTCACAGTGATTCCCTGATTGTCATTACATGAAAAGGCTGGGAGCTTGATGCAGAATGATAAACATCTAAGGCTCACCCAGTCACTGTACTACTGATCACCGCCACCACCAGGGGAGACCAGGAGCGCTGTTCCATCACGATGCTGGTCACTAGCTCCATGCACCACCTGGATGTGGAGGATCTCTTCTCCCTGTTGCCGTTTAGCAACCCTCCTCATGGCCCATCCTATGTCTGGAACACACGCCATGTTTGTGATCCAAACAAGCGGTGGCGCGGACTGGACGTAATTTCCTGCGCGTCCACTGTCGCGCACTGCTGACGTCACCATCAGCAGTCGCCTGTCGCCATTTTGTTGAAGAAAATCATAGAGGGCAATAGCAGACACTTCCACTATTACAGATCACAGTAAATAAGCTAGAAGAGGGAACACACGGTTCTCCTTGTCAGAACAGATACTGCCCCCAGAGTAACAATCAGAAAGGGATCTGGGCCCCTCTGGGATCAACTTGCCATCTAGACAATACTCAAAGCACACTCCAGATCGAGATCAGGAGGGCATAAAGACATATACAATGGTGAGATATATATATATATATATATATATATATAGCGCTGGTAGATTTTTATCTGGATTTTTACCCGATAACAGGTAAATTTAGTGGGTCGCTTATTATAGGAAGTTAGATTTGCCTCTGTTCCAGCTTGGCTGACGTTGCATGCAGTTTCCACATTGTGCCGGTGGGTGTCGTTGTCACCATCGGCAGGTGTTGGAAAACCAATGTGTTGAAGCGAGTGCTCCTCTGTCCCGGAAATAACTCGGTGGAGGTGGTCCTCCGAGTTGCATTCTGGAAGAGAGTATTTATGGGACAGACGCCATGTTTTAGGGTTCGTTTTCAGCCACCTGCTGGCCCTCCTGGCTGACAGGTATGCACTAGGAATACCACCTTGTGGTCCTCCGTGCCGGAGGCCCGCGTTGCTGTGGCGTGTGGGTGGGCCCAGAAGCCTGTCTGGGGCCTACCACAGCAGTGGAGGAATGGTCCTGAGCTGTCTATCCTGAGTGAAGAAGCTGGACAACCGAGAAGATCCCAGGGGAGGATCCGTCATGGAAGGATCATGCAGAGTGCTGGTCTGGAAAGGGGCCTGGTGACTCGGTTGGAGGACGCATTCCGAAGTAATCTTACAGTATAGTACTGCCGGGTTGGCTTAAAGGTCCAAGTACTGTATCTGACATTCATCATAAACCAATACATCCTGTAGCAGAGGATCGTACGGGTTTTTATTCCAGATAAGTCTGTGGCAGAGACTTTTGTTCGTGCTACGTGCTGGCTGCTAGGCAAGTGAGAGATGTCTATCCAGGCGGGCAAAGATTAAATCCTACGAAAGGGGGACTATTCAATTGCAAGTGTTCAACTACAAAGAATGTTCTGAAGAAATACAACAGAAAAGGTATTTAAGCTTTCCTGCTACCTCTTTCCTGCTACTTCCCTTGTTCGTTTTCTTAAAGCATTGGAAAACCTACTCAAGTGTTTGGTGCTTATTTCGTCCAGAGGTAAACTCAACGGAACCCTAGACCCGGTGCCGGTGAAACAGGTGTCGAGAGTGAAGGTAACAAGCCGCTTAAACCAGCAGCTCCACCGAGAATTATTGCTACATATATAAAATTATATGCACATGCACACAATCCATATTCATATATTGCACATGCCCAAACCGTAGCTGAGGGAGCAAGACTAATTCTGCACAGTGTAAATACATGGGCTGGAGACTGACCTGGGCACAATCAGGACTAAGAAGGGAGAATGTAAGCAGGATAAGTATCTGGAAGCAGGGAGGGGTAACAAAACTTACTGAGGTTGATAGAAGATAATGCAGGGAAGGAAAGCTGATAACAGAGCACTGAGCCATGCAGGGAGAATGCCAGGAGGCTGGGGATCGTCTGCTAATGTAGCAGAAAGGCAGAGGGAGAGAGACGCTTGTCAGCTGCTGGGCCCCTTGATGTTCTTCCCGCCCACTAAACGCTGTTATTTTGCCGAAAACTCAGCTGTCTATGTACTGGGTTGTCGGTCAAAGAGGGAGGAGCTCCGCAGATCAGCTCCGCCTATCCCCGACATTAGAGCTTCAATTTGACAGCTCCAGTCACTCTCCCTGCAGCCATAAGCCTCCGCTTGCCCCCCAATCGCTGTCTGCGCTGGATCCATGTTCACACTGCTGCATGTCCTGTTAGTCTGTCAGCAATTATGTATGGGAGCTACCCCTGAATTCGGAAAACAGGGATGTCTGATCACCCTATCTTAGACCCCATACACAGTTGTTAGATTTTCTGCAGATTTTTGTCTTCAGATTTACCATAACCGTATAATATGAGGTCAAACCTTAGGAGTTTCAATTTGTATGCAATCAGGCAGGCCCTTGCACTACATGGTTTTGGTAAATCTGAA
Source organism: Aquarana catesbeiana (assembly GCF_042186555.1). Classification (NCBI taxonomy): domain Eukaryota; kingdom Metazoa; phylum Chordata; class Amphibia; order Anura; family Ranidae; genus Aquarana; species Aquarana catesbeiana. The sequence goes on along the minus strand of NC_133326.1, from coordinate 364,235,633 downwards.
GACAAAAATCTGCAGAAAATCAGAGTGTGTGTGTGTGTTTGGCTGCTATATTCACTTACTGCAGGTGTGTGTTCTCCTCTGTCGTGTGTGTGCGCAATACAATGTAAGTGATCGGTCTCCTCCATATAATACCCGAGTATTGTCACATGTGACTCTAGACATAATTCCAGCTGTACCTGACTGCCAGGGACAGTCTCTGACACCTGTTAACACCTAAATGATGCCATGAATTAGAAGAAAGTTACCAAAATATGGATTTTATTTCATTACACTATTGGATCTTCTTTGCATACTTTATGAGACATCTATGCAAGGACTGTGGAGCATTGAAGAGGAGACCAGGGTCCTGCTATCCTGTTTATGCAACAAAAAAAGCGCTGTTTACCTCCTTGAATAATTAAGGAGTCTACCGCACGAGGGTGAGGAGACACCTGAATGGGCATGAGGGTGACACTTGTGGTGGAAGTTTATGGTAAAAGAGTTTTAAGACAGTGTGGAAGCTGTTTTGAGTATATATTGTTTTTTGGCACATGAACGTAGTTAGCTTATGGACACTCATTAAGAATTTAACTTTATATGGAACGGTCTTCATGAGTCAAGATTTGATTATTACACACTATTTATTATAGATATGTGATTTTATGATTATTTATGACATTATTTACATTTCAGCTTATATTTGTTATTTGATGTTATGGAGTGCTTCACTGTGATTGATCTATACTATATATACATAGATATAGAGATATGTTTATATCTCCATATCTATCTCTATCTCACAAAAGTGGGTACAGCCCTCACATTTTTGTAAATATTTAATTATATCTTTTCATGTGACAACACTGAAGAAATTACACTTTGCTGCAAAGTAAAGTAGTGAGTGTACAGCTTGAATAACAGTGTAAATTTGCTGTCCCCTCAAAATACCTCGACACAGCCATTAATGTCTAAACCGCTGACAACAAAAGTGAGTACACCCCTAAGTGAAAATGTCCAAATTGGGCCCAATTAGCCATTTTCCCTCCCCGGTGTCATGTGACTTGTTAGTGTTCCAAGGTCTCAGGTGTGTTTGGGGAGCAGGTGTGTTAAATTTGGTGTTATCGCTCTCACTCTCATACTGGTCACTGGAAGTTCAACATGGCACCTCATGGCAAAGAACTCACTGAGGACCTGAAAAAAAAGAATTGTTGTTCTACATAAAGATGGCCTAGGCTATAAGAAGATTGCCAAGACGTTGAAACTGAGCTGTAGCACGGTGGCCAAGACCATACAGCGGTTTAACAGGACAGGTTCCACACAGAACAGGCATCGCCATGGTCGACCAGAGAAGTTGAGTGCACATGCTCAGCGTCATATTCAGAAGTTGTCTTTGGGAAATATTCTGTCTGTCTTTCCCAGAAGGAAGCCCCTTCTAAAGATGATGCGCAAGAAGGCCCGCAAACAGTTTGCTGAAGACAAGCAGACTAAGGACATGGATTACTGGAATCATGTCCTGTGGTCCGATGAGCCCAAAATAAACTTATTTGGTTCAGATGATGTTAAGCATGTGTGGTGGCAACCAGGTGAGGAGTACAAAGATAAGTGTGTCTTGCCTACAGTCAAGCATGGTGGTGGGAGTGTCAAAATCTGGGGCTACGTGCGTGCTGCAGGCACTGGGAAGCTACAGTTCATTGAGGGAACCACGAATGCCAACATATACTGTGACATACCGAAGCAAAGCATGATCCCCCTCCCTTCGGAGACTGGGCTACAGGGCAGTATTCCAACATAACGACCCCAAACACGCCTCCAAGACGACCACTGCCTTGCTAATGAAGCTGAGGGAAAAGGGGATGGACTGGCCAAGCATGTCTCCAGACCTAAACCCTGTGGGGCATCCTCAAATGGAAAGTGGAGGAGTGAAAGGTCTCCAACATCCACCAGCTCTGTTATGTCATCATGGAGGAGTGGAAGAGGACTCCAGTGGCAACCTGTGAAGCCCTGGTGAACTCCATGCCCAAGAGGGTTAAGGCAGTGCTGGAAAAGAATGGTGGCCACACAAAATATTGACCCTTTGGGCCCAATTTGGACATTTTCACTTAGGGGTGTACTCACTTTTGCTGCCAGTGGTTTAGACATTATTGGCTGTGTGTTGTTATTTTGAGGGGACAGCTAATTTACACTGTTATACAAGCTGTACACTCACTACTTTACATTGTAGCAAAGTGTAATTTCTTCAGTACTGTCACATGAAATTATATAATAAAATATTTACAAAAATGTGAGGGGTGTACCTGGCAGAATTTATGATTTCTTGGACATTTTTCAGAAAATATGAATGAGAACACAAAAAATTTACTTTCACTCATGGTTAGTGTTTGGCTGAAGCCATTTATTATCAATCAACTGTGTATACTCTTTTTAAATCATAATGGCATCAGAAACTACCCAAATTACCCTGATCAAAAGTTTACATACTCCAGTTCTTAATACAGTGTATTGCCCCCTTTAACATCAATGACAGCTTGAAGTCTTTTGTGGTATTTGTGGATGAGGCTCTCTTTATCTTCTCAGATGGTAAAGCTGCCCATTCCTCTTGGCAAAAGCCTCCAGCTCCTGTAAATTCTTGGGCTGTCTTGCATGAACTGCAGGTTTGAGATCTACCCAGAGTGGCTCAATGATATTGAGGTCAGGAGACTGAGATCGCCACTCCAGAACCTTCACTTTTTTCTGCTGTAGCCAATGACAGGTCGACTTGGCCTTGTGTTTTGGATCATTGTCATGTTGGAATGTCCAAGTTTGTCCCATGCGCAGCCTCCTTGCTGATGAATGCAAATATTCCCCCAGTATTTTTTGTTAACATACTGCATTCATCTTTGACCAAATTTCCTGGGCCTTTTGTAGCTCACACATCCCCAAAACATCAGCGATCCACCTCCGTGCTTCACAGTGGGGATGGTGTACCTTTCATCATAGGCCTTGCTGACTCCTCTCTAAATGTAGAGTTTATGGTTGTGACCAAAAAGTTTGATCTCTCCAAATGGCTTTGGCTTTGTGCCAGAAGGTTCGAGGCTTCTGTCTGTGCTGTTTGGCATATTGTAAGCAGGATACTTTGTGGCATTTGCGTAGTAATGGCTTTCTTCTGGTGACTCGACCATGCAGCCCATCTTTCTTCAAATGCCTCCTTGTGCATCTTGAAACAGCCACACCACATGTTTTCAGAGAGTTCACCTGATGTTATTTGTGGGTTTTTCTTTGCATCCCATCCCAATGCAGCCTGACTTGTGTCAAAGAAATGCAACCTGACCATTGCCATTAATGCAGCCTGACCATTGCCATTAATGCAGCCTGACCATTGCCATTAATGCAGCCTGACCTGTGCCATTGCTTGTGCTGCTCTGTCTCCTCAGCAGGTGTCAGGCCGGGAGATTGTCCGGCGCTAGTGGGGGCCTGGGATGTCTGTCTTCCGGGACTACCATTGCGGCGGGGGGGGGGGGGTGATGACAGCGGCGTTGGGCGACGACGGGGGCGGTGCTAGCCCCCATATTTTTGTGGGAAAAAAAAGTGCGTCTTATGGTCCGAAAAATACAGTAATTAGTGAAATGATGTCCACCTGTGTGCAATCTAAGTTTCACATGATCTGTCATTACATATACACACCTTTTTGAAAGGCCCCAGACAGGGGCGTAACTAGAAATAGCAGGGCCTCATAGCAAAATGTTGTATGGGGCCCCCCTGCAAACAGCCCCCCCCGCCCTAGTGTCAATGTAGCGTGACCTGTGCCCCATACAGCGTGACCTGTGCCCCATACAGCGTGACCTGTGCCCAATACAGCCTGATCTGCCTGTGCCCCATACAGCCCCACCTATGCAGAGGAAGAGGCAAGCCATCCGGATCAGCAGAGAGCGGGATTGCCCGCTGTAATAGCTTTCATTTGAATTTCCTGTCTTCCCGGGGCTCATCGTCACATAGCCCCACCTCTTGGCCCGATGCCTTTGATGACATCACATGTCCCGCATTGGATCGGCGTTCTGTTTATCAAAGGCACCGGGCCAAAAGGTGGAGCTATGTGACGTGAGCCCCGGGAACAATGGAAGTTCTAATGAAAGCTCTTACGGGCAATTCAGCTCTCTGCTGATACGGACAGCTCGCCTCTTCCTTTCCTCTCTCTTCCCCTGGCTGGGAGACTGTGCCGGCGGTGCTCTTATCCTCACTGGGCCCCACTCAGCTGCGGGCCCCATAGCGCCCGCATGGGTCGTTATGGTGGCAGTTACGCCCCTGGCCCCAAAAGGCTGCAACACCTGAGCAAGAGGCACCAATGACCAAACACTGCCATGAAGACCAAGGAACTCTCCAAACAAGAGACAATGTTGTTGAGAAGTACAAGTCAGGGTTATGTTATAAAAAAATATCCAAATCTTTGATGATCCCTATGAGTACCATCAAATCTATCATAACCAAATGGAAAGAACATGGCACAACAGCAAACCTGCCAAGAGACGGCCGCATACCAAAACTCACGGACCGGGCAAGAAGGGCATTAATCAGAGAGGCAGCACAGAGACCTAAGGTAACTCTGGAGGAGCTGCAGAGTTCCACAGCAGAGACTGGAGTATCTGTACATAGGACGACAATAAGCCGTACACTCCGTAGTGTTGGACTTTATGGCAGAGTGACCAGAAGAAAGCCATTACTTTCAGTAAAAAACAAAATGGCACGTTTTGAGTTTGCGAAAAGGCATGTGGGAGACTCCCAAAACGTATGGAGGAAGGTGCTCTGGTCTGATGAGACTAAAATTGAACTTTTTGGCCATCAAAGAAAACGCTATGTCTGGCACAAACCCAACACATCACATCACCCAAAGAACATCATCCCCACAGTGAAACATGGTGGTGGCAGCACCATGCTGTGGGGATGTTTTTCAGCAGTTGGGACTGTTAAACTGGTCAGAGTTGAGGGAAAGGTGGATGGTGGTAAATACAGGGATATTCTTGAGCCAAACCTGTACCACTCTGTGTGTGATTTCAGGCTAGGACTGAGGTTCACCTTCCAGTAGGACAATGACCCCAAACACACTGCTAAAGCAACACATGAGTGGTTTAACCACTTCAGCCCCGGAAGGATTTACCCCCTTTCTAACCAAAGCACTTTTTGCAATTCGGCACTGCATCACTTTAACTGACAATTGCGCGGTCGTGCAATGTTGCACCCAAACAAAAGTGACGTCCTTTTTTCCCCACAAATAGAGATTTCTTTTGGTGGTATTTGATCACCTCTGCGTTTTTTATTTTTTGCGCTATAAACAAAAAAAGAGCGACAATTTTGAAAGAAAAGCAATATTTTTTACTTTTTGCTATAATAAATATCCCTCAAAAATATATAAAAAAAATATATTTTTTACTCCGTTTAGGAAGATATGTATTCTTCTACATATATTTGGTAAGAAAAATCGCAATAAATGTATATTGATTGGTTTGCGCAAAAGTTATAGCATCTACAAAAATTCCTCCTTCAAATCCTGCTCTCAACATAAATCCTCTTCCCCTAGTGCTCTCCCCAGCACAAATCCCCCCCCCCCCCCCCAGTCCATCTCCTAGTACCAGTCATCTCCCAACCTCCCCCCAACACGAATCCAACACCCCCCCCCCCAGTCAGTACTAATTCTTCCCCCTCCAAATCCCCCCCATCCAGCACAAAATATCCCTCTTAGCACAAATCGTCCCCTCATTTTCACCCTCCTCCCACTAAATTCCACCTCTGCAGCACAAATCCCCTCCCCCTAAATGCCCTTTCTTAGCAGAAATCCTCCAGGCACTGGTATACCCAATACAGGAAGTTCACTCCCTATATAACCCCTTCTACCAGGAGTACCTCAGTTTTTTCGCCAGTGTCTAAGGTGTTGGTCACAAGTGAAGATGTGCTCTGAAAAGCTCCACTGAAGGGATCCTTGCTGGATTTAAACAGCCTCCATAAACCAGGTCCATCCAAAGTGCCACTGAGGCCAAGGTGGATGGTACCCAGGCCTCGTATACGAAGCACTAAGTTTTTCCTGTAACGCCTCTTTGCAGGGCTGAACCCCGGGACCCAGGACTTTTTGGTCATTTCTACATTACCTAAAGTTTTTCCTGGCGGGGTGCTAATACAGGTCCAACTGTGGAACCCCTACAAAGGGACCCGGTCCTTGAAGGTTTGCTAATGCAGGCCGCCTTGATGGGTGAAGTTTGGATCTGTCTGTTACAGCAGTATCCTGCAGCGAGGATAAGGTAAGGGAAGAAGCCTAGGAACTGTAAAAAGTCCACCTATAGTTTTTTCTTCCATATGTAAAATGTTGTCATGCCTAAAGTCTCCACTAAGGGGGTAAAATGCACATACCATAGTACGTTACTTCTCAGTCAGCTCAGAGTCCCAGCTAAACAGCACATGTGTGGTCTCGGCAAGCCAGGAGGGATTCTTCATCCGGAACAAAGTTTTTTTTTAAAAAACAGCATGTTCATTTTTCCCCCCTGGGGGAAGGGAGGTACAACAGTAGTTTGTACCCCCCCCCCCTCGGGGGGTGCAGCGGCGGCTTTCATATGTTTATTTTTTCTTCCCCACAGAAGATTTTTCAAAACTTCCCGCCTCATCCCTCGCTTCCCTCCACTCTCGCTCAAGGAGCGTGCCGAATGCCGCCCGCGTGCGGACTATGGCTAGTTAACCCCTTCCTGCCGAGCGTACGCAGATGTGCATACTCAGCTTTCGGGGGTTATACCGGGATGATGCCCACAGCTGCAGGCATCATCCCGGTACCGTTTTTTACAGCGGGTGATCGGCTACCCGAGTATAACAATCGATGCGGCTAAAAGCCGCTTGGCTGTTATACCGGAGCAGCGGGAGGGGACGTCCCCGCCTCTCACCGCTCTTACCGGGCCTCCCGTTCGGCCCGGTGACCAATCAACTGCCTCCGGCGGCTGGGGGCGGGCTGGAACGAAGCTGTGGGGGCGGCCTCGTTCCAGCCTTCTAATTGTAAACGAGGAAGCGACGTCATGGCGTCACTTCCCGTTTACTCGGCTGCCAATGGCGCAGATTTAAAAAAATACACAGTATTCAGAATCGCCGTTGTCGGCGATCTGAATACTTTGAAGTGCAAAGGAGGGATCGGGGGTCTTTTAGACCCCCGATCCCTCCATAAAGATTATCTGTCACCACCTATTACTGTCACAAGGAATGTTTACATTCCTTGTGACAGCAATATGTCATCAACATTTTTTTTAACACAATTTATAAATATAAAAATAAATAAGAAAAATATTTTTTTTTTTTAAAGCGCCCCCGTCCCCGTGAGCTGCGCAGCAAAGAAAACGCATACGGAAGTTGCGCCCGCATATGTAAACGGTGTTCAAATCACACATGTGAGGTAGCGGCGCGATTGTCAGAGCGAGAGCAATAATTCTATCACTAGACCTCCTCTGTAACTCTAACCTGGTAACCGTAAAAAAAATTTAAAGCGTCGCCTATGGAAATTCTTAAGTACGGTAGTTTGTCGCCATTCCACGAGTGCGTGCAATTATAAAGCGTGACATGTTTGGTATCTATTTACTCGGCGTAACATCATCTTTCACATTATAGAAAAAAATTGGGGTAACTTTGCTGTTTGGTTTTTTAAAATTCATTAAAGTGTCCATTTTCCCAAAAATTTGCGTTTAAAACACCGCTGCACAAATACCGTGTGATATAAAATATTGCAACAATCTCCATTTTATTCTCTAGATTCTCTGCTAAAAAATATATATATATAATGTTTGGGGGTTCTAAGTAATTTTCTAACAAAAAATACGGATTTTAACTTGTAAACACCAAATTTCAAAAATAGGCTTAGTCATGAAAGGGTTAAACAGAGGGGGGACATGTTTAATGACGGAGGGGGCATGGCTTAAAGGCGTGGCTTAAGGCGCAGTGCCATGTGCGGGACGTAAGTCCACAAGGAGCACACAGGACACAGGAGCGCTGGGGGCATGTAAGGTTGATGCAGGCATTTCCAGTACAGGAAATAACATTTACACACAGTACTAAAGTTGAACTTTATTAGCAGCATTGTCTTTTGCTAGACTATTTGCTCAGCGAGTTGTGCATTTACTTAGTGCCTCTGCTTTTTGTGCTCAGCACTATGGCTCCCAAAAAAGAAAAAAGACACCACAAAGGTACCAAAAATCCCACCCCTAAGCGCTGGGAACTCCAGTCGTGCCTCCACACTGTCATCCTCTCCTGAGATACCTGATATGGCAAGCCAGGGTGAGTCATTGGGACCAATTGGTGGTGCAGCTGCTTCCCACATCTCAGTCCCTGTATATGTGACTGAAGATGCATTTTCCTGTAGAAGGAAGATTAGTGACTTTAATCGCATCCTCCATCTAAAATGATAGGAAGCGTGTTAGATCCCCCTCCCCAACCTCAGACCCTTTACCAAGGGAACAGTGGGTAGAGGATGAGGTGTTACCCTCGGGCGATCAGGAGGAAAGGCAAACCGATGACTCCTCTGCAGAGGTGACAACAGTGGATGAACCTTTTTTCAGCCTCACAATTTGAGAAATTGCTGGTATAATCTCTTACGGAGATGATTCATTCCTCTTTCAAGCTACCCCTAACAGAGTCAGCTGAAAGTTCTGTTTTTGTTTTTTCTTTAGGTTCCTTAAAACCTTCACAGCCTTTTAATGCATTTCCTGTGCATCAGGAATGTCCAAAGTCCGACCCACGGACCGGTTTTATGCGGCCCCCACTTGCAGTTTGCTTTTATCACTATTGTAGATCCCTAGCTCCACACAGGGTATGGATGAGCCCCGTTTTTTTTAAATTTATATATATATATATATATATATATATATATATATATATATATATATATATATATATATATATATATATATATATATATATATATATATATATATATATATATATTTTCTCTTATCCCCTGAGAAATCTTGAGCGCCTCTCACTGATAAGCTGGGGTGTGTTGCTGGGGTGTGTTCCAAAGCCCGTTGGGAAGCTGGCAGCGCGCCGCGCCACTAACAGACACCAAGTCATTCCCACCGCTGCAGAGCTCTCAGTGACTCGGTGCCTATCATTGGCAGCGGTGATTGGCTGCGGCGCTGCACACTGTCAGCATCCTAGCGGGATCGGGCACATCGATTTGTGAACACGCCCGTGGTCATCCTTGTGAGTGTCAGTGAGAGGTGCTCAGGCATTTCTCAGGGGATAAGATAAGTACCATTATCTAAAGAGAATAAATATATATATATATATATATATATATATATAATTAAAAAAACTGAGCTCATCCTTGTGGGGGCCAGAGAGAAATATAAAAAAAGCTCATCCTTGTGGGGGCCAGAGAGAAATATAAAAAAAAGCTCATCCTTGTGGGGGCCAGAGAGAAATATAAAAAAACAGCTCATCCTTGCCCTGATCGGAGCCTGGGGGCCACAGAAGTGATAAAGGCCAGATTTCTCAGGGGATAAAGAAGAGAAAATACATATTTAGTAAAAATCCTTACCCTGAGCGGAGCTCTAGGATTTGTTGGGGGCCAAAGAGGAAATATATATATCTAAATAACAGCTCATCCTCGGACTCTTGACCACACACAGCCACAAAACTTAGGAGAATTCTTGTTGGGCAGTGTATTAGTGTATTGGACGAACACACTTAGACCAAAACCTCTGGCAATTTCTAAAATGGAGACTGTAAACAAGAGAAGGAAAGTTGACAGTGAGGGCTGCCGCTTCCAAGACAAGTGGAAAGTTTAATATTTCTTCACTGAAATACATAATCACTGTGTTTGTCTGATATACTAAGAGACAGTGGCTGTTTATAAGGAATTTAATGTCAAGAGACACTACCAGTCGCGACATAGCACATATGACAAGCTAACAGGGTGTGACCGCAGTGAAAAGTTGAAGCAACTTGAAGCTGTTTTAATGTCTCAACAGCGATTTTTCACAAGAGCCTGTGAGTCAAATGAAAATGCCACAAAGGCGAGCTATGAGGTGGCAAAATCTTTTGCTGAGGGTGACTTTATCAAAGAATGCGTTATGAAAATGGTTGAGAATATCTGTCCCGAGCAGATGCAAGAGTTTGCCAACATTTGCCTGGCTTGTAACACTGTAGCACGGAGAATTGAAGATCATCAGATATTAAGAGACAGTTGACATCCAAAGGAGTGGATTTGAACTTCTTTTCAATAGCCTGTGATGAAAGCACAGACCTATCTGACACAGCTCAGTTGCTGATTTTTATGAGAGGGGTGGACGATGAAATGAATGTGACTGAAGAGCTACTTGACCTCCAGAGCCTTATGGACCAAACAAGAGGAAAAGATTTATTTGTTTCTATTAGTTCCGCCATAGACGACATGAAACTGCTTTGGAACAAACTTACTGGGATTATTACTGATGGGGCACCTGCCATGGCTGGTGAACAACGTGGATTAGCAACCCTAATCTGTAACAAGGTGATCGAAGAAGGAGGCAAAGCTATTAAACTCCACTGTATCATTCATCAAGTTCTCTGTGCTAAACATCTCAAATATGACCATGTTATGAAACCGGTGGTAAAGACTATTAATTTTATTCGCTCTAAAGCCCAGTGCCACCGCCAGTTTAAACAGTTAATACTGGACATCCAGACTGAATATGAAGATGTTTTATATCACAACAATGTAAGATGGCTCAGTCGAGGGTCTGCACTGCAGCGTTTCTACACTCTCAGAAAGGAAATCAGAGAATTCTTGGAAACAAAGGGACAACCGATGCAAGAACTATCTGATCTGATTTGGCTAGCTGATTTTGGGTTTCTAGTTGACATAACAAAGCATCTGAATGTACTGAACACAAGTCTTCAGGGGAAAGATGCAGCAGGGAACCAACTTTATTCACACCTCAAAGCCTTTGGAACAAAGCTGCAACTTTTCATAAGGCAGTTGTCACAAACACAGCCCAACACTATACATTTTTCAGCGTTGCAGGAAATAATGAACAGTTTTCCACAGGACAATATCAGTGCGCAAATGAGCAGGTATGCAGCAGACATCACATCTCTGGCTGGGGAGTTTAAACAGCTCTTTCAGGATTTTGCAGCTATTGAAAAGGAGATCAGCCTTTTCTCCTCTCCATTGTCTGTTGACCCCGATAATGCTCCAGATCAGCTGCAGCTCGAGCTCATTGAGCTGCATTGTGACAGCGAGTTACGCAGTCGTCACCAACAGCTCTCTCTTGTGAACTTTTACCACCAACTGGAAAAGAGTCGGTTTTAAGAGATTCGAACATTGGCTAAGAAAATGCTGAGCTTGTTTGTCTCAACATATATGTATGAGAAGACTTTCTCTGCTATAAACTTTAACAAGAATCGCGTGAGGACAAGACTAAGTGACTCTCACCTGCGTGACATTTTGCGCATCAAAACCACTGCCTTTGACCCAGACCTAGCCTACGTGCTGCAGTCCAGATCTCAGTTTCGCCCTTCACATTAGTGCAGGCAAGTTTTTTTTTTTGTGACAAATGAGAAAACTCAAATATACGCGCCCCTCTTGAGTCTTCACCACTGCGCTCAAATGCCAGGTGGAGGGGTACTTACCCCCTACACAAGAGAAAGTCCTTATGCAATGGCTATAGAGCTGCCACTCTAAAATTATGTAAACTATGCAAAACCTTTCTATTACTTGCAAATAATCCTGGGCTATATTAGTACTTGCAAGACAGAAGAAGTGGCGCTAAATAGCGGTGTAGCTCCTAGCTGAAGTGCAAAGCAATAATCTAATGTTCCAAAAAATAAAACATAATAAAAGTTCTCATTAATGTGAGAAAATACACATTCAAAATCCCTGTACAGGTGTATCAAACACACAGCACTATATAAAAAAAGGACATGAACTCTAAATAATAGTCCATAAATATTCCCAAGGCAGGACACCGTGCAGGAAAGGTGAGGTCTCTGAAAACAATCCACCAATTCACTCAGTGTTAGTGATTCCTCTCCCTTGAATTCCACACTCACCAGCTCCATATGCCTCACACTCTCGTGTTTTGGCAATCAGGCATAAGTGTAGGTTGGTCAGTGAAGGGTCAAAGGATCCAGATTCTTTTATAATCCGGGTGTTACCTCAATTCATAAAAAGAACTCAAGATAGTGTGATACCGTAAAATAAGTGAATTTATTCAATTTAAAACTTAAATCATTGCACTCACATGAACAATTCTTGATAAAAGCCAAACTGACACTGCAAAGCAACTCCAAACCAAAACGAATCCTCCTCTGTGAAACGCCCAGCACCACTGTGAGAATGAAGGTCACGGCGGACCTCAAGAAGCAGCGATGGATAAGTTCTCACCCCTCTCCGCTGACAATCTAAGATTGTGGATCACCTGCTGGCGACGCAGCCCAAGGGGCAGCTCCTCCGAAGCGTTTGAATGCTCCCGCTGATGCACGGAGATCCACAGCCAAGTCCCGTCCGTCACTACTGCTTACTGATAGGTGCCGTACAGCCACGCCCCGACATGTTTCGTCACATCAGACTTCCTCATGGGATTGGCTGCACGGCACGGCACCTCCTCCCCTTATACTCCTTACGTCTTACGTCGTAATAGTATGCAAATCAGTGTTCGCCTTCCCAGATGCCTCTGCGGCCCTCAAAAGCAGCGATGCTGGGCCGATCACGTACATCAAAGAATAGCTAAACTGTACAAATATCTTGAAAGTGTCTGAGCACAGTATAAACAAATGTGTTGCATAGATCGGGTATTGAAACTCAAACAAGGTGAGACGAACTGTTATACATTCTAGATATCATTCATTGGGTCACATTCAGCAGTGTGTCACCAACTTGTTAGTTAAATACTCCCCATATGGAGTCTAGAATCATAGAACGAAAATCTTGGAACAAAAATCTTACATAATAGAGTTACTCTAGCGGTTTGTAATATATGGTCAAACGAGGCAACACATACATTCCTTGACCATAGACATAAATTGGGGCATTATCCTGAATATATCCTTCATACCCCCTACCTGATGATGAAAACTCACATGAATATACTCATATCTCATTCCCTATATCTGCATTATATGACAACTGTAGTGTATAAAGAATGTGAATGACAAACAATTGTCGTGATATTGACCAGTACAGTGAGCCATCTAGTGGTGGAGATAAAAAGTGTTTTCTCTATATTTCAAAAAATTGAGCCATCCAATTACCCCCCTAAATCAGTGCAAGTACAGCCCCCTAAAAATATGCCTGTGCTGTATCATTAAGAATACTCATAATCCATTTCCTATATCTACATATGACAACTATAGTGTATAGACCACATTAAACCCTTAATGGATAATTGTGAATAACTAAAAATATATATATCGTGTTGTTGGCCAGTGAAGTGAGCCATCTAGTGGTAGAAATAAAAAGTGAAAAGTGTTTTCTTCATGTTTCAAAGAATTGAACCACATAATTACCACCCTTTTTTTATTCAGTGAAAACACAGCTCCACAAAAATATTGGTAAGCTGTGTCATAGTGAATTGCTAAATATTAATTGGCCAATTTTTTAAGTGACGCTTATATATAAAAATTGAAGTAAAGAATTAAGAAAAAAATATATATTTAAGAAAAGAAATATGAGAGTCAAAAAACAGTTGTTTCTCTCGACAATAATTAAGTGTGGCGAGTTCTAAAGAAAAATGTATAGAGAGGGATATGAGGGCAGATTCCCTTGGGTATATAGTTCAAACATCACTGATGAAGCAGTTCAAATCTACCTCAATATTTAGGCCCCTAGGGGCAAGGCTTTTCAGACGAAATATCCATAGGGTCTCTCTTTGTGAGAGATCCCTAACTCTATTGGACCCTCTCCAAGCTGGATAAACACAATCCAATCCACAAAATTGTGCTAAGGAGGGGTCTTGATGGTGTTTATCCCTAAAATGTAGAGATACACTATGGTATTTGTAACCATTTCTGATGTTCGTAAGGTGCTCCGATATTCGGACTCGGAGTAGTCGTTTCGTCCGACCCACATACAGTAGCCCACACGGGCACCATAAGAGGTAGACAACATATGAGGAATTGCACGATATGTATTCCTTGATCTCAAAGTTTTGCTGGTCTGTGCTAGTGACAGTAGTCCTCCCCCTATTTGACACCCTCACAGTTTTGCAACATACACATTTCCTACATGGGAAAAAGCCTTGTAGGTTGATTCTTAAAGCTTGTTGCCCTGGTGGATCCAGGATCTTTCTCACCACTCTATCCCCAAAGTTTGGAGCTCGTTTATAAACGAACCTGGGTGATGAGGGTAAGATTGGACCTAGGTGTCTATCCCTTTCCAAGATGTGCCAGTGCTTCCTAAATATTGCCTCAATGTCCTTGTACTGGAAATGGAAGCCCGTGATGAACCTAATTTGTTGTTGGGTAGTTACTTCTAGTGGGCGCCTACTTCTAAAACACTGGTCTCTTGGTATAAGTGCTACTTCCTGTATTGTATTATCAAGTCCCTGTTCACGGTAACCCTTTTGTATAAATTTGTCCTTTAGTAGTTTAACTTGGGTATGGTAATCCTCCAACTCGGTACAGTTTCTTCGTACCCTGAGTATTTGTCCCTTCGGTATATTACGAATCCAAGTGGGGTGATGCCCACTAGTGATGGTTAAATAACTGTTGCGATCCGTAGGTTTGAAGTACGTCTTAGTCTTCAGACCATCCGTGTGTATTTCTATAGTTAAATCCAAAAAGTTGACAGAGGTGTCACTAATTTGGGATTCTAATTTGATACCATTGGGGTTATTGTTCAGATGTCCTAGAAATTCAGTCACTGACTCTCTGGATCCCTCCCAAATGAACATTAAATCGTCTATGAAACGACGATAAAACTTTAACTGAGGCCTGTGGGTATTGAAGACTCGTTTGTCTTCCCACTCGGCCATAAACAGGTTGGCGAGGCTGGGAGCATATTTAGCTCCCATTGCCACGCCAACCTGTTGTGAAAAGAAAAAACCGTGGTACCAAAAATAATTATGGGACATGCAAAAGTCTAAGGCATGTCCCAAAAAACGTTTCTGTGTGTGGGGGACTTCATCTCTCCTGCTGAGTGCCCAATTAAGTGCCAGCAGAGCATCCTCATGTTTTATGATGGTATATAATGAGGACACATCAGCCGTTACCAAATAGGTCTCTACTCCAGGGTTGATGACTAATCCCCTTAAGAGTTGTAACAGGTCTGATGTGTCCTTCAAATAGGCTTTGGTGGTTAAAACGCTGGGCTGTAGGAATTTATCTAAATATTCACCCATACGTGCCGTAACAGAACCAATCCCGTTCACAATAGGACGGGCCGGTGGTGTTTGTGCGTTCTTGTGGATTTTCGGCAATGTATAAATGATGGGGATCCTGCATATTGAGGGTACTAAGTAGCGTTTCTCTTTATCATTCAAAGCCTTAATCTGATGACCCCATTCGACCAGCGCATTCAGTTGTGTTCTATAAGCTTCCGTTGGGTCTACTCCAAGTTTCTTGTATGTGACTTTGTCACCCAAGAGTTCCATTAGCTGATGGTGGTAAAACTCTTTATTCAACAGAACAACTCCCCCCCCCTTATCCGCCGGGCGGATGATGATATTTTTCTTATCCTCCAATGATTTTAGTCCGTCTTTAATATACCTCGGATTTACCGTTTTCTTAACAGGGAGCTCTTCAATGTCTTTCAACACTAAATGCTTGAACACCTCTATGAAGTGGTTGTTCGATAATTGTGGATTGAAAATTGACTTGTTCTTAAGCCCACTATCTATTCTCTGCCCTCCTGTATTGGCTCTAATCCCTGATTCAACAGGGTGGCTGAGGAAGTATTTCTTTAAATTGAGTGTTCTAATAAATTTATGTGTATCAATGTAAGTTTCAAACTTATTCATTACTCTCCTGGGGGCACATTTAAGGCCAGTGTGTAAAATATTTAATTCCTTCTCATTTAACTTGGCTTCACTCAAGTTATATATACCCGTTTCTACATGTCCCTCGGTCTTTTTCTTGGGTTGTCTCCGTCTGCCTGCCCGACATCCCCTTCTCCTCTTTGGTAGGGAGTCATTTCCCGGTTTGGGTAATATGGGGGTCCAGTGGGGTTGCCTCCCCTGCGTTCCCCTGAATGTGTGTTCCTCCTTGGTGTCCCGGTCCCCCTCCCACCCCTCCCCCGTTGTCCTAAAAAAGGCTCCTGTTGATGGTATGTTCTATACTCTTCATCCATTAATGGTTGGTATCTGTTGTGTAGTGGTACATGATAATTAGGTTCAGGAGGAGGATAATGGTGCCATTGTTGGGGATAATCCATGGCACGCCCCCCTCCTCCCCCTCTCTGCTGGTATGAGTGGGGTGAGGAGTGCCCATATTGTTGTGGATATCCCCTGTTATTTGATCTAATTGGGCCTCCTGATTGATGTTGTTCATTTTGGCCATACTTCCTGTTAATCGGGGTATTGCCATTCCGATAGTAATTGGGGCCTGTTACACTCCTGTTATTAGTGCCCCTAGGGGGTGCCTCTTTGGATTGCTGTGATTGTGTAATGGTCCTAGCAACCTCTCCCTCTTTGTTAGTGGTATTAGTGTCAGAATTATTGCCATTTAAACTCTGCCAAGCATAAACCTTGTTGGTTTTAAAATCATTAGAGTCCCTATTATATTTTTTCACCTTTTTCTTTTGAGTTTCTCGATCTATCTTTTCAAGTTTCTTTTGCATGTTGGTGTTGAACCCCTCCACCTGGCATTTGAGCGCAGTGGTGAAGACTCAAGAGGGGCGCGTATATTTGAGTTTTCTCATTTGTCACATTGTATGATCCTTAACCATCTGCAGCCATGGATGCTATTAATTTTTTATCCAATAGACAAATGGATCCCGAATGCGTCTTCTCCACTAGTCATGAAATGATTGACTGTGAGGAAGACTACACGGGTACTTTTAAGAATTTAGAGAATTTGCTAGAAAAACAAATTAAGACATGGTGGGATGTCTTCACTTTTGAACATTATCTAAGGGAGAACCTCATCTTTCGCAGCCTAAGATGGGAAGTAGCACCCCAGGATGGGCTTAATGAACAGGTGTTTATAGATGAGTGGTACGAATTTTTTAACCGAGTAGGGAGGGAACTACAAACCCTCGTTTTAAAAAGAAAACAGATTAAGCTCAGTAAAATTAAAGAGAAAATTACTGTCCTGCAAAGTAAACTGGAACCCATTATTGATTCTAATCAGATGAAAGAGTTCAACACCAACATGCAAAAGAAACTTGAAAAGATAGATCGAGAAACTCAAAAGAAAAAGGTGAAAAAATATAATAGGGACTCTAATGATTTTAAAACCAACAAGGTTTATGCTTGGCAGAGTTTAAATGGCAATAATTCTGACACTAATACCACTAACAAAGAGGGAGAGGTTGCTAGGACCATTACACAATCACAGCAATCCAAAGAGGCACCCCCTAGGGGCACTAATAACAGGAGTGTAACAGGCCCCAATTACTATCGGAATGGCAATACCCCGATTAACAGGAAGTATGGCCAAAATGAACAACATCAATCAGGAGGCCCAATTAGATCAAATAACAGGGGATATCCACAACAATATGGGCACTCCTCACCCCACTCATACCAGCAGAGAGGGGGAGGAGGGGGGCGTGCCATGGATTATCCCCAACAATGGCACCATTATCCTCCTCCTGAACCTAATTATCATGTACCACTACACAACAGATACCAACCATTAATGGATGAAGAGTATAGAACATACCATCAACAGGAGCCTTTTTTAGGACAACGGGGGAGGGGTGGGAGGGGGACCGGGACACCAAGGAGGAACACACATTCAGGGGAACGCAGGGGAGGCAACCCCACTGGACCCCCATATTACCCAAACCGGGAAATGACTCCCTACCAAAGAGGAGAAGGGGATGTCGGGCAGGCAGACGGAGACAACCCAAGAAAAAGACCGAGGGACATGTAGAAACGGGTATATATAACTTGAGTGAAGCCAAGTTAAATGAGAAGGAATTAAATATTTTACACACTGGCCTTAAATGTGCCCCCAGGAGAGTAATGAATAAGTTTGAAACTTACATTGATACACATAAATTTATTAGAACACTCAATTTAAAGAAATACTTCCTCAGCCACCCTGTTGAATCAGGGATTAGAGCCAATACAGGAGGGCAGAGAATAGATAGTGGGCTTAAGAACAAGTCAATTTTCAATCCACAATTATCGAACAACCACTTCATAGAGGTGTTCAAGCATTTAGTGTTGAAAGACATTGAAGAGCTCCCTGTTAAGAAAACGGTAAATCCGAGGTATATTAAAGACGGACTAAAATCATTGGAGGATAAGAAAAATATCATCATCCGCCCGGCGGATAAGGGGGGGGGAGTTGTTCTGTTGAATAAAGAGTTTTACCACCATCAGCTAATGGAACTCTTGGGTGACAAAGTCACATACAAGAAACTTGGAGTAGACCCAACGGAAGCTTATAGAACACAACTGAATGCGCTGGTCGAATGGGGTCATCAGATTAAGGCTTTGAATGATAAAGAGAAACGCTACTTAGTACCCTCAATATGCAGGATCCCCATCATTTATACATTGCCGAAAATCCACAAGAACGCACAAACACCACCGGCCCGTCCTATTGTGAACGGGATTGGTTCTGTTACGGCACGTATGGGTGAATATTTAGATAAATTCCTACAGCCCAGCGTTTTAACCACCAAAGCCTATTTGAAGGACACATCAGACCTGTTACAACTCTTAAGGGGATTAGTCATCAACCCTGGAGTAGAGACCTATTTGGTAACGGCTGATGTGTCCTCATTATATACCATCATAAAACATGAGGATGCTCTGCTGGCACTTAATTGGGCACTCAGCAGGAGAGATGAAGTCCCCCACACACAGAAACGTTTTTTGGGACATGCCTTAGACTTTTGCATGTCCCATAATTATTTTTGGTACCACGGTTTTTTCTTTTCACAACAGGTTGGCGTGGCAATGGGAGCTAAATATGCTCCCAGCCTCGCCAACCTGTTTATGGCCGAGTGGGAAGACAAACGAGTCTTCAATACCCACAGGCCTCAGTTAAAGTTTTATCGTCGTTTCATAGACGATTTAATGTTCATTTGGGAGGGATCCAGAGAGTCAGTGACTGAATTTCTAGGACATCTGAACAATAACCCCAATGGTATCAAATTAGAATCCCAAATTAGTGACACCTCTGTCAACTTTTTGGATTTAACTATAGAAATACACACGGATGGTCTGAAGACTAAGACGTACTTCAAACCTACGGATCGCAACAGTTATTTAACCATCACTAGTGGGCATCACCCCACTTGGATTCGTAATATACCGAAGGGACAAATACTCAGGGTACGAAGAAACTGTACCGAGTTGGAGGATTACCATACCCAAGTTAAACTACTAAAGGACAAATTTATACAAAAGGGTTACCGTGAACAGGGACTTGATAATACAATACAGGAAGTAGCACTTATACCAAGAGACCAGTGTTTTAGAAGTAGGCGCCCACTAGAAGTAACTACCCAACAACAAATTAGGTTCATCACGGGCTTCCATTTCCAGTACAAGGACATTGAGGCAATATTTAGGAAGCACTGGCACATCTTGGAAAGGGATAGACACCTAGGTCCAATCTTACCCTCATCACCCAGGTTCGTTTATAAACGAGCTCCAAACTTTGGGGATAGAGTGGTGAGAAAGATCCTGGATCCACCAGGGCAACAAGCTTTAAGAATCAACCTACAAGGCTTTTTCCCATGTAGGAAATGTGTATGTTGCAAAACTGTGAGGGTGTCAAATAGGGGGAGGACTACTGTCACTAGCACAGACCAGCAAAACTTTGAGATCAAGGAATACATATCGTGCAATTCCTCATATGTTGTCTACCTCTTATGGTGCCCGTGTGGGCTACTGTATGTGGGTCGGACGAAACGACTACTCCGAGTCCGAATATCGGAGCACCTTACGAACATCAGAAATGGTTACAAATACCATAGTGTATCTCTACATTTTAGGGATAAACACCATCAAGACCCCTCCTTAGCACAATTTTGTGGATTGGATTGTGTTTATCCAGCTTGGAGAGGGTCCAATAGAGTTAGGGATCTCTCACAAAGAGAGACCCTATGGATATTTCGTCTGAAAAGCCTTGCCCCTAGGGGCCTAAATATTGAGGTAGATTTGAACTGCTTCATCAGTGATGTTTGAACTATATACCCAAGGGAATCTGCCCTCATATCCCTCTCTATACATTTTTCTTTAGAACTCGCCACACTTAATTATTGTCGAGAGAAACAACTGTTTTTTGACTCTCATATTTCTTTTCTTAAATATATATTTTTTTCTTAATTCTTTACTTCAATTTTTATATATAAGCGTCACTTAAAAAATTGGCCAATTAATATTTAGCAATTCACTATGACACAGCTTACCAATATTTTTGTGGAGCTGTGTTTTCACTGAATAAAAAAAGGGTGGTAATTATGTGGTTCAATTCTTTGAAACATGAAGAAAACACTTTTCACTTTTTATTTCTACCACTAGATGGCTCACTTCACTGGCCAACAACACGATATATATATTTTTAGTTATTCACAATTATCCATTAAGGGTTTAATGTGGTCTATACACTATAGTTGTCATATGTAGATATAGGAAATGGATTATGAGTATTCTTAATGATACAGCACAGGCATATTTTTAGGGGGCTGTACTTGCACTGATTTAGGGGGGTAATTGGATGGCTCAATTTTTTGAAATATAGAGAAAACACTTTTTATCTCCACCACTAGATGGCTCACTGTACTGGTCAATATCACGACAATTGTTTGTCATTCACATTCTTTATACACTACAGTTGTCATATAATGCAGATATAGGGAATGAGATATGAGTATATTCATGTGAGTTTTCATCATCAGGTAGGGGGTATGAAGGATATATTCAGGATAATGCCCCAATTTATGTCTATGGTCAAGGAATGTATGTGTTGCCTCGTTTGACCATATATTACAAACCGCTAGAGTAACTCTATTATGTAAGATTTTTGTTCCAAGATTTTCGTTCTATGATTCTAGACTCCATATGGGGAGTATTTAACTAACAAGTTGGTGACACACTGCTGAATGTGACCCAATGAATGATATCTAGAATGTATAACAGTTCGTCTCACCTTGTTTGAGTTTCAATACCCGATCTATGCAACACATTTGTTTATACTGTGCTCAGACACTTTCAAGATATTTGTACAGTTTAGCTATTCTTTGATGTACGTGATCGGCCCAGCATCGCTGCTTTTGAGGGCCGCAGAGGCATCTGGGAAGGCGAACACTGATTTGCATACTATTACGACGTAAGACGTAAGGAGTATAAGGGGAGGAGGTGCCGTGCCGTGCAGCCAATCCCATGAGGAAGTCTGATGTGACGAAACATGTCGGGGCGTGGCTGTACGGCACCTATCAGTAAGCAGTAGTGACGGACGGGACTTGGCTGTGGATCTCCGTGCATCAGCGGGAGCATTCAAACGCTTCGGAGGAGCTGCCCCTTGGGCTGCGTCGCCAGCAGGTGATCCACAATCTTAGATTGTCAGCGGAGAGGGGTGAGAACTTATCCATCGCTGCTTCTTGAGGTCCGCCGTGACCTTCATTCTCACAGTGGTGCTGGGCGTTTCACAGAGGAGGATTCGTTTTGGTTTGGAGTTGCTTTGCAGTGTCAGTTTGGCTTTTATCAAGAATTGTTCATGTGAGTGCAATGATTTAAGTTTTAAATTGAATAAATTCACTTATTTTACGGTATCACACTATCTTGAGTTCTTTTTATGAATTGAGGTAACACCCGGATTATAAAAGAATCTGGATCCTTTGACCCTTCACTGACCAACCTACACTTATGCCTGATTGCCAAAACACGAGAGTGTGAGGCATATGGAGCTGGTGAGTGTGGAATTCAAGGGGAGAGGAATCACTAACACTGAGTGAATTGGTGGATTGTTTTCAGAGACCTCACCTTTCCTGCACGGTGTCCTGCCTTGGGAATATTTATGGACTATTATTTAGAGTTCATGTCCTTTTTTTATATAGTGCTGTGTGTTTGATACACCTGTACAGGGATTTTGAATGTGTATTTTCTCACATTAATGAGAACTTTTATTATGTTTTATTTTTTGGAACATTAGATTATTGCTTTGCACTTCAGCTAGGAGCTACACCGCTATTTAGCGCCACTTCTTCTGTCTTGCAAGTACTAATATAGCCCAGGATTATTTGCAAGTAATAGAAAGGTTTTGCAAAGTTTTTTTTTTTTCAATTGAGATAAATATATTGTAAAATCTCAGTTAATGTCAGTTGGTCTAAATCAGTTATGAATATATTTGGACACAAGATGTATACTTGGTGTTATGTTCCTGTTCAAATTTTTTTAACTTAAAAGTTGACAACCTTTATTATAATATGTAATGTACTTTACAATGTTCCTGACATATATTACAGCTTTCTGGATTTTTTTTCATCTGGCCTTCAGATATGAAAGGCAGAGAGTGATTTAACACCTGTTTAGATTTGTCATCCATGTGACGAAATGAAAAGTATGCCATTTGCAATAAACTTTGCATAAAATATTTAATTTGCATTTTATTTTAATAGTTCAAAGAAAGACAGGTAAAATGGTCGGCTCTCAGGCATGTTCACTTGATGAAATCTAGCCCTCTTTGAAAAAAGTTTGGACACCCCTGCTGTACATGCATTACTAGAAAAACATTTATGCTGAATGGGATCACCCGGATAAGCATTTTCTCCCTCCAAAGAGATTCACAGCACTCTATCCCATAGAGGAGAAATTCACCAAAAAATTGAATGTTCCAGCAGTTGACGCTGCGATTTCCAGTGTGAATAATAGTCTAACTTTCCCAGTAGACAATGCACAAATGCTTAAAGGTCCAACAGATAAAAGGTTGGAATTCCTGTTAAAATCCTATTTTTCCTTGGCAGGGGCTGTTATTCAGCTTGCCGTCGTTGCAATAGGCATCTGTCAGTCCTTAAAAGACCAGTTTAGACAGGCCCTTAAGCAGGTTCCTGCACAACAGGCCCGCAATTTGGTCGAACTACCAAAGGCGTTATGTTTTGCCATAGACGCCATGAAAGACTATTCACCAGGTGTCCCGCCTTGCGCTTGTGCTAGTACACATGCGTAGGACCCTGTTAAAAAATTGGTCAGCTGAAGCACCTTGCAAAAGGCTTCTGACTAGTTTCTCTTTTCATGGAGATCGACTATTTGGGGATGATTTAAATACATCCAAACGATTTCTAGTGGGAATAGTACTCTTTTGCCAGTCAAAAGAAAGTATAAACGTCCTTCATTTAAGCGGACTGCTTCCCCTGTGCCAGGGGCATCCGCCTCTGGGCAGTGGCGATGGCCTCCACTGTCAGACTCTAGAGGAAAGCCTCAGGGTCAGGCCCAGGCCCAGGCACAGAAGAAGACCTAGGGCCGGAAATCTGCAAAGAGAAATTCTAAAGTCTCATTATGAAGAGGCGCCCCCCACTCGCCAGAGTGGGGGGAAGATTTCTGCAATACTCAGAAGTCTGGCAAGAGGAAATTCAGGACAGATTGGTCATCTCCACGGTATCTCTAGGATACAAATTAGAATTTTGGGAGTTTCCACCGTCTCATTTTCTGAGATCAAACGTTCCCAAAGATCCAGGGAAAAGGCAATCTCTGTTTCAGGCATTAGACCGATTACTGGCTCAGGGGGTGATCATACAAATCCCCACAGAAGAGCAAGGTTTGGGGTTTCATTCAAACCTCTTTACGGTAGCAAAATCGAATGGAGATATCAGACCCATTCTAGATCTAAAGAATTGAAATCAGTTCCTGAAGATCAGCTCCTTTTGCATGGAGTCGATCAGGTCAGTAGTTTCTATCCTACAAGGAGGAATACTTCTGGCATCTATCAACATCAGGGATGCATATCTGTATGTCCCTATATTTCCCGCTCACCAAAGGTTTCTGCGGTTCGGAGTAGAACAGGAGAATTTTCAATTTGTAGCCTTGCCTTTTGAGCTAGCTACAGCACCCCGGGTGTTCATAAAAGGTCTGGCCCCACCTCTAGCCAGGTTAAGGGCACAGGGCATAACAGTCTTGGCGTACCTAGACGATCTATTACTAATAGACCAGTCAGTGGCTCGTTTGGAGCAAAGTGTACGCATTACAACCAGTTATCTGGAAAGTCTGGGTTGGATTCTCAACCTAGAGAAGTCTTCCTTAAAACGGCTAAAAAAGCTGGAGTATTTGGGCCTGATCATAGACACAGCCCAGAAAAAAGTGTTCTTGCCTCAGGCAAAGATCAACTCCATAAGAGAGCTGGTGCAGATGGTCAGGTCGAAAGGAGATCCCTCTATTCGCCTTTGCATGAGGTTGTTAGGAAAGATGGTGGCTTCATTCAAAGCAGCTACCTATGCCCAGTTCTATTCAAGACTGTTGCAAAACAGTATCCTGTCTGCTTGGAACAAAACGATTCAAGCTTTAGACTTGCCAATGCAGCTCTCTCCAAGGGTGTCCCAAAGCCACAGTTGGTGGTTACTAACCCAGAATCTGCTGAAAGAAAAATCCTTCAGACCAGTTATCTGGAAAGTGGTAACGACAGATGCCAGCCTTTCAGGCTGGGGAGCAGTACTAGAGAAGACAACTGTCCAGGGACAGTGGTCAAGAACCCAAAAGAGCCTTGCCCATCAACGTCCTAGAGATTTGGGGAGTGCGTCTGGCTCTGAAGGCCTGGACTTCCAGGTTATGGGATTGTCCTGTCAGGATCCAATCCGATAATGCCACAGCTGTGACCTATATCAATTACCAAGGGGGCACCAAGAGTCTTTCAGCACAGACAGAGGTAAACCATATTCTAATATGGCAGAAAGGAATGTTCCATGCCTATCGGCAGTTTTCATTCTGGGAGTAGAGAATTGGCAGGCGCACTACCTGAGTCGCAAGCAGTTATTTCCGGGGGAATGGTCTCTTCACCCCAAAATTTTTCGGGCTGTTTGCCAAAGATGGGGGACTACAGACGTAGATCTTCTAGCGTCCTGATTCAACATGAAGTTAGTCAACTTTGTGTCCAGGACAAGGGATCCACTCGCATGCGTAACAGATGCGTTGGTGACCCTGTGGAATCAGTTCTCACTGATTTATGCATTCCCCCCTATTCAGTTGCTGCCACAACTTCTTTGCAGGATCAAGCTGGAAAGAAAGCCGGTAATTCTGGTAGCCCCAGCGTGGCCCAGGAGGTCCTGGTATGCAGCAATCGTAAAGATGGCTGTGGAGGATCCAAGGTCCCTTCCACTACGGCCAGACTTGCTCTCACAGGGGCCGATATTCCATCCTACCTTATCAACGCTAAATTTAATGGCTTTGCTATTGAAAACCACATTCTGAAGAAACGTGCTTTCCGTGTCAGTTGTCTCTACCTTGATGCAAGGAAGCCAGCTTCCTAAACTATATATTATAAAGTCTTGAGGGCTTATGTTTCCTGGTGTGAATCCAAGGGTTGGCACCCTCGGAGATATATCATAGGCAGAATTCTTGCCTTTCCACAATCAGGGGTAGAGATGAAGTTGGCCTTGAGTACTATTAAGGGCCAAGTCTCAGCTTTATCAGTCTTGCTTCAAAGACCACTTGCTACACATTCTTTAGTCCGGGGTTTTATGCAAGGGGTGATGCGGATTAATCCGCCAGTTAGATCACCTTTGAACCCTTGGGACTTGAACTTAGTTTTGTCAGTGTTACAAAAACAGCCATTTGAACCGATACAACATATTCCCTTAGTCCTTCTGACAAGGAAGTTGGTGTTCTTGGTTTGCGGAACCTCAGCAAGGAGGGTTTCGGAATTGGCTGCTCTTTCTTGTAAAGAGCCATACTTGATCATTCATGAGGACAGAGTGGTGTTGCGCCCTTGTCCAGATTTTTTTGCCAAAAGTGGTCTCAGGTTTCCACCTGAACCAAGATATTAACCTGCCATCGTTTTTTCCAAAACCATGTTCCAAGGAAGAGAAATCACTGCATTGTCTTGATGTGGTGAGAGTGGTCAAAATCTCTTTAAAGACGACTGCTCAGATCCGGAAGACTAATGTCTTATTTGTACTGCCAGAGGGCAGTCAAGCGTCCAAATCCACTGTCGCTAAGTGGATTCGGCAAGTTATAATTCAGACTTATGATTTAAGGAGTAAGATTCCACCTTTCCAAGTCAAAGCGCACTCTACCAGGGCGGTTAGTGCCTCTTGGGCAGTGAGTCACCAGGCCTCCATGGCTCAGATCTGTAAGGCCGCAACTTGGTCTTCAATACATACATTCACCAAATTTTATCAGGTGGATGTAAGGAGGCATAAGGATATCGCTATTGGGCGCAGTGTGCTGCAGGCAGAAGTATAGGTCCTCAAGTTTGGGGGTGCCCTACGAGTTGTCTCTCCCTCCCCTCAAATAACATTGCTATGGGACGTCCCTCATAGTGATTATTATGGTTCTCTGTGTCCCATGATGTACGATAAAGAAAATAGGATTTTTATAACAACTTACCTGTAAAGTCCTTTTCTTGGAGTACATCATGGGACACAGAGGTCCCTCCCCTCTTTTGGGGTTTAGGTATATTGCTTTGCTACAAAAACTGAGGTACTCCTGGTAGGAGGAGGGGTTATATAGGGAGTGAACTTCCTGTATTGGGTATACCAGTGTCCATCGCTTGAAGGTGCCTATATACCCACATAGTGATTACTATGGTGCTCTGTGTCCCATGATGTACTCCAAGAAAAGGATTTCACAGGTAAGCTTTTATAAAAATCCTATTTTTCTCCCCCCCCCCCCCCCAAATCTCACCTCCTAGAAAAAATATCCCCCCAGTCCACCCTCTTAGCACCAATCCCGCCCAGCTTCGCCTTCCTAGCACAAATTCTCCAGCCACCTAAATTCCACCGCCCAGCACAAATCCTCTCACCCTCAGCACCCATCTTAGTTAGTCCCCCTCCCCCCAGGTCAGTGTGTTCCCCAGTACAATCCCCCCAGGTCAGTCTATCAGCTAGTACAACCCCCCAGGTTAGTCTGCCCCCCCCCCCCAGTGCAATCCCCCCCCAGGTTAGTCTATCCCCCATTACAATCTCCCCAGGTCAATATCCCCCCCCCCACATTCCTTCTCAGGTCGGTCTGTCCAACAGTAGATTCTTACCCCCAGGTTAGTCTATCCCCCAGTACAATCCCCTCTAGGTCAATCTGTCCCCTATACAATTTGCCACCAGGTCAGTCTGCCCCTCGATGTAATCTTCTCAGGTTAGTCTGTCCCCCAGTACAACAATACAATCCCCCAGTACAGTCTGTCCCCAGTACATTGCCCCTTTCAGGTCTGTCCCCCTGTAAAATCTCCCCTCCACAGATCTGTTTGTCCCCTAGTGCAATCCCACCCCCCAGGTCAGTCTGTCTCCTAGTAAAATCCAAAGTCAATCTGTCCCCCAGTACAATCTGCCCTCCATTGCAATCCCTCCATGTCAGTTTGCCCCCCATACAAAACGGTACAATACCCCCAGGTCAGTCTGTGCCATAGTACATTCCCCCGGTCAGACTATCTCCCAGTACAATCCCCCCAGGTCAGTCTGTCCCCCAGTACAATCCCCCAGGTCAGTTTGCTCCCCCCTGTACAATCACCCAGGGCTGTAGATAATTTTTTTTCCTGGGGCGCGGGGGGGTTCAGGTCTTTTAAACTCAAAGGCATCATTTACACTTTAATGTTGGGGTAGGTATGGTAAAAACATGTGACAGCAGAGTGGGGCCATGAGGCTTTGCAATGCAGCTCAGCAAAAATTATCCCCATTCAACTGAATAGAACACAATGCACGTAGTTGTGGTGCGGTAGTGTACTTATTAGTACAGTAAGCTCCCTATTTTTTTTCGGTCAGCCTGCTGGGTTGAACTAAAAAATTTCACAGTGTTAACCAGGCCTTAGATATCATTCATATGTTCTAAATGGCCATGGAATGGAAAATATACCATGAATAGCTACAGCCAGGATCCCAGATGTTCCAATTTTTGTCATCTGCTAAGCCTGTTCACCTGAGCGATGGGCTGAAAAGAGCCACTGCTGTTAACATGTATCTTCACATCCAGTGGTCCCCATGTTTAAGCTCCGGGGGACAAAGCAAAACACATTGGGGTGTGACCTGGTGGGAACCCAGGCTGAGGTCTCTCCCATCACTACATTATCATAGGACTCTGTGGATGTGCGACACCAGGCATGTTTTTTTCTCTCTTCCCTTCAGTGACTACAGGAGCTGGGATGAGCTCCATCCCTTACCTGAACTCCTGCAGCACATTCGGTATCATCTACATTACACCCCACATTGAGCCTGAGCGACACAATAGCAAACCGTGGGTCACAGTGATTACCTGCTGTTAGGGATGAATTTCTGACCCTGGATGCAGAAAGATTTTATCCAAGGGCAAAAATATATCCCTACCTGCAGGTAACCACAGGATGTCCAGATACATGTGGATACATGTTTACAGCAGCAGACAGCCTTGACTCTTTTCAGCCCATCACTCAGGTGTACAGGCTGTGCAGATATTGGAACATCTGAGATATCGGGTGCAGGTATTTGCAGTATACTTGCTGCACCATGGTCATGTAGGATGTATGCATGAGACCTAAGACAGGATTTTAGCTAACCTTACTGTGCAAGTTGAGCAGGTGCAAGGGGCAACATATTGTGGTAGGCAGTAAATTTAGTGATTTATTTAAACCTTAAAAAACTGTGTCCAAAGAAATGTTATGAAATATTTTAAGAGATTAAAATATAAATATATATATATATATATATATATATATATATATATATATATATATATATATATATATACACACACACACACACACACACACACATTGTGCACTGCCTACCACAGGATGGTTGCACCTGGTCAATATGGTTGGCTTTTATTCAGTCTTAAGCTGTAGTAAACCCAGCTTTTGAACTTGTACCTAGAAGTAAGCCTATAATAACGCTTACCTGTAGGTACAGTGAATATCTCCTAAACATGTGGTGTTTAGGAACATGGAAAGCAGCCGGTGATGTCACCAGTGCGTGCACTCTGAAGGGACAGCATACCGCTTGGTTGTACTTCTCCTGGGAAGGAGTGCAGTTTGTTCTGCACTTTTGTGCCTATTTTTAGCCGACAGCCAGTTATAACCTGCTGTCAGCTGACATTGCTCAGCAGGTCCAGGCTGTGGAAAGATCCTAACTTTAAAGTCAGGATTCCCCCAGATGCCTGGACCAGCAGCTGAGACCCTGAGCCAGACGCTCCTGCCAGGGACTGACAGTCACCACTCTTTACTCACTGAAGGCTGAGAACTGAGTGATCAGCGGTCTTTGATTGCTCTGTTGTTGGTCTTAGAAGCAGCTGGGGACAGATGCAACATTGGATCGATGCTCCATCCACCTAGGTAAGTATAATAAAAAAAAAAAAATCTCTTTTTAAAGAAAAAAAAATCCCCCTCTCCCTCCTAAGAACACTCCCTCCCCAAGCAAGGATTTCCACTGTAAAATATATCCCTCCTTCAAATATCCCCCCAAAAATGAAACCCCCCTGTCTCTAAACCGACCCCCCAAAGCAAAATTATCTCCCTCAGTCAACACTCTCTCCCCCAGCAAAGATTCCTAATTATGAAGAAAATCTCCCTTCATCCAATCAAACTCCCTCCCAGAAGCAAATCTCTGCCATTATCCACCCCTGTAAACTTCTCTTCAAGAAACTCCCCCCTTCAAACGCAAACCCACCTCCCTTTCCTTAATCCCCCACCAAAAGAAACTCCCCCAGGCTGGAATTCTCACTTCCTCCTTCCCAAAAGAGAAAATTGATGCCTCCCCACTTACCAGACCTCAGATTCAGCACGCCACAGAAGCAGGAAAACTTCTGCATCCCCAGTCTCCCTTTGGCTGTGTCATATGATATCTTGAGGAGTCTAGGATTTCCCTCAACCATACACTGTCAATTGCCGGCATCTGAGACCTCGCAGGCATTTCATGCTTTTCAGGGGGACCCCTTATTAAACTGAGGGGATTGGGCACAATAGAAGGGGGGGCTGGCTGCTGCATTTTGCCAGGATGCTCTGGGGGGGTGTTTGAAAACCTCTGACCAACCTTATCTACGCCCCTGCAATCACCCTAGGTCAGTCTATCCCCCAGTACAATCTTCCAAGGTCAGTCTGCCCCCCATTCATTCCTTCCCAGGTCAGTCTGTCCAACAGTAAATTCTTATCCCCAGGTTAGTCTATCCCCCAGTACAATCCCCTCTAGGTCATTCTGTCCCCCATACAATGCGCCACCAGGTCAGTCTGCCCCTCAATGCAATCTTCTCAGGTTAGTCTGTCCCCCAGGTCAGTCTGTCCCCAGTACATTCCCCCCTCCTCAGGTCAGTCTGTCCCCCTGTAAAATCTCCCCTCCTCAGATCTGTTTGTCCCCTAGTACAATCCCACCCCCCAGGTAAGTCTGTCTCCTAGTAAAATCCACCAAGTCAATCTGCCCTCCATTGCAATCCCTCCATGTAAGTCTGTCCCCCGTACAAAACAGTACAATCCCCCAGGTCAGTTTGTGCCATAGTACATTCCCCCCAGTCAGTCTGTCCCCCGGTACAATCCTTGCCCAGGTCAGTCTATCTTCCAGTACAATCCCTCAGGTCAGTCTGTCACCTAGTAAATCCTCGCCCAGATCAGTCTTTCCCCCAGTACAATCTACCCAGGTCAATTTGCTCCCCCCTGTACAATCACCCCAGGTCAATCTATCCCCCAGTACAATCTCCCAAGGTCAGTCTGCCCCCCCATTCATTCCTTCCCAGGTCAGTCTGTCCAACAGATTCTTACCGCCAGGTTAGTCTGCCCCCCCAGGACAATCCTCTTTAGGTCAATCTGTCCCCCCATACAATTCGCCACCAGGTCAGTCTGCCCCTCAATGAAATCTCAGGTTTGTCTGTCCCCCAGTACATTCCCCCCCTCCTCAGGTCAGTCTGTCCCCCTGTAAAATCTCCCCTCCTCAGATCTGTTTGTCCCCTAGTACAATCCCACCCCACAGGTCAGTCTGTCTCCTAAAATCCTGTAAAATCTCCATAAAATCTACCAAGTCAATCTGCCCTCCAATGCAGTCCCCCCATGTCAGTTTGTCCCCTGTACAAAACAGTACAATCCCCTCAGGTCAGTCTGTGGCATAGTACATTCCGCCGGGTCAGTCTGTCCCCGGTACAACCCCCCCAGGTAAATTTGCCCCCCCTTACAATCACCCCAGGTCAATCTATCCCCCAGTACAATCTCCCTAGGTCAGTCTGCCCCCCCGTTCATTCCTTCCCAGGTCAGTCTGTCCAACAGTAGACTCTTACCCCCAGGTTAGTCTGTCCCCCAGTACAATCCCCTCTAGGTGAATATGTCCCCCCATACAATTCGCCACCAGGTCAGTCTGCCCCTCAATGCAATCTTCTCAGGTTAGTCTGTCCCCAGTACATTCCCCCTCCTCAGGTCAGTCTGTCCCCCTGTAAAATCCCCCCTCCTAAGATCTGTTTGTCCCCTAGTACAATCCCACCACCAGGTCAATCTGTCCCCCCATGTCAATCTGTCTCCCAGTACAATCTGCCCTCCATTGCAATCCCTCCAGCTCAGTTTGTCCCCGTACAAAACAGTACAACCCCCCCTAGGTCAGTCTGTGCCATAGTACATTCCCCTCGGTCAGTCTTCTGTCCCCCGGTACAATCCTTGCCCAAGTCAGTTTATCCCCCAGTACAATCCCCCAGGTCAATTTGCCCCCCCCAGTACATTCTCCCCAAGTATGTCTAGCTCCTAGTACAATCTGCCAGGTCAGTCTGTCACCCAGTACAATCTACCCCAGGTCACCCTGTACTCCAGTGCAATCACCCTATGTCAGTTTGTTCCCCTGTACATTCCCCCTCAGGCCAGTCTATTCCACAGTACATTCCTCCCCAGGTCAGTCTGCCCCCTGTACATTCCTCCCCAGGTCAGTCTGCCCCCTGTACATTCCTCCCCAGGTCAGTCTGCCCCCTGTACATTCCTCCCCAGGTCAGTCTGCCCCCTGTACATTCCTCCCCAGGTCAGTCTGCCCCCTGTACATTCCTCCCCAGGTCAGTCTGCCCCCTGTACATTCCTCCCCAGGTCAGTCTGCCCCCTGTACATTCCCACCAGGTCAGTCTGATTTCTAGTACAATACACCAGGTCAATCTGTCCCCAGTACAATCTGCCCCAGTCACTGTGTCCTCCAGTGCAATCCCCCAGGTCAGTTTGTCCCCCAGTATAATCCCCCAGGTCAGTCTGTTCCTAAGTACAACCCCCCAGGTCAGTCTGTCCCCCAGCACAATCCTCCAAGGTCAGTCTGTCCTCCTGTACAATTCCCCACCAGGTCAGTTTGCCCCCCCAATATAATCCTCCCAGGTCAGCCTGTCCCCCAGTACAATCCTAGTCAGTCTGAGTACAATCCGCCAAATCAATCTGTCCACCTAAGTCAGTCTGTCCCCCAGTACAATCCTCCCAGGTCAGTGTGTCTCCTAGTATAATCTCCCCCAGGTCAGTCTGTGCCACAGTACATTCCTTCCAGGTCAGTCTGTTCCCTAGTACAAACCCCCAGTCAGACTGTCCCTCAGTACAATCCCCCACAGGTTAGTTTGTCCCCCAGTACAATCCCTCCCTCCTTAAATTTACAAATACAGCATGGCATGGGTGACCAGTACAAATCTTCCCCTCCCAACTTCACCCTCCTAGCATAAATCCTCCTCCTCCCTTCCAATCCAGCTCCTAGCACTTCATTTCCCACCTACCTCTAACACAAATCCTCTCACCCCCTCTCCCAGCACTAATTTGCTCTCCTCCAAATCTCACCTCCCAGCACAAGTACCCCCTCAATCCACCCTCTCAGCACACCCCCCAGATTAGTCTGCCCCCCATGCAATCCCTCCCCCAGGTCGATCTGTCCCTTCAAGTCAGTCTGTCCCCCAGTACAATCTGCCCCATTCACTCTGTCCCCCAGTACAATCCTCCTCCTCAGGTCAGTCTGTCCCCCTGTGAAATCCCCCCTCAGGTCAGTCTGTCCCCCAGTACAATCCAACCCCCAGGTCAGTCTGTCTCCTAGTATAATCTGCCAGATCAATCCGTCCACCCAAATCTGTCTGTCTCCCAATACAATCCTCCCAGGTTAGTTTGTCTGTTAGTATAATCCCCCCAGGTCAGTCTGTGCCATGGTACATTCCTTCCAGGTCAATCTGTTCCCTACTACAGCCCCCCAGTCAGTCTGTCCCCTAGTACAATCCTTGCCCAGGTCAGTCTACTCCCCAGTACAATTCCTCCACGACAGTTTGTCCCCCCGTACAATCCCTCCCTCCTAAAATTTACAGATACGGCATGAGTGACCAGTACAAATCACCCCCTCCCAACTTCACCCTCTTAGCATAAATCCTCATTCTCCCCTCCAGTCCACCTCCCAGCACTAATCATTTTCCACCTACCCCCAACACAAATCAGTCTGTCCCCCTGTACAATTCCCCACCAGGTCAGTCTGCCCCTCGGTACAATCTTTTCAGGTCAGTCTGTCCCTCAGTACAATCCCCCTCCTCGGGTCAGTATGTCCCCCTGTAAAATCTCTCCTTCTTAGGTCATTCTGTCCCCCTGTAAAATTTCTCCACCTCAGGTCAGTCTGTCCCCCAGTACAATCCCACCCCCAGGTCAGTCTGTCTCCTAGCACAATCTGCCAGGTCAATCAGTCCCCCCCAAGTCAGTCTGTCAATCTGTCCCCCAGTAGAATCTGCCCTGGTCACTCTGTCTTCCAGTGCAATATTTCCCAGTCAGTTTGTCCCCCAGTACAATTCCCCCAGGTTAGTCTGTGCCATAGTACATTCCCCCCAGTCAGTCTGATGGGAAGGCGGTGATCGTCCCCCGGTGGGGGGATGATCAGAGGCCATCTTACCTTAGAAGGCAGATGACAAGGATCCGGGGTAGGGCTGTTGCTCCTTGCTGCTACTCCTCGTTCCGGGGCCGTTGCTTCTTCTCCCAGCCGACAGGAAGTGGGTTCTGAGACCCAATTGGCTGGGAGTCCTAAGACTCCCTGGCCAATCGGGTCTCACGACCTGCTTCCTGATTGGCTGGGAGTAGAATCAGGAAGACAAAAGCAAATATTAATTCGCTATTGTCACAAACTGGGTGGGCTTCGCCCCGAGCCCACTCTTTTTTGAAGCCAATTAGAGCCCCTGGCTCTAATCATGTGCTTAAAAAAAAATAAAACCCCCATTGAAATCCATGCATCTGTGCCCTGCATGTAGATTAGGGGCCGAGCGCATGGATTAGGGGGAAAGCGTCCTTGCTCCCTGTATGGACCAACCTCCACTGGTACAATCCATCCCTCCCTCCCTAAATTAACAGATGCAGCCCAGTAGGGGTGACTTTCTTCCTCATGGGCTCGTCCTTGTGCATGTTATGTGACACCACAGAGCCAGTCTTAGCCTGGACCCCACCAGGCCACACCTCAACACATTTTACTCCGCCCACCAGAACTTTCCCCATGAGTAAGCTCTGGTTGGTGGAGTGAAATGCTCTGGGGCGTGGCTTGGCCGGGGTCCAGGCTTAGACTGCCTTTCACTATCACTATACAGCAGGTCTTGACTTGATATGTGGCTCCTGGGACACCTAGTCACTCTCTACCATAGCCTCTCTACCATAGCCTGGAGCATAGACGAGCTCCCTTCCTGGCCAGCACTCACAGCAGTGGGCACAGGATTTCATTCCCATACAGCCTGAGTGGCTCACACACACATCCTTGGTTTGCAATGCTTAAAGATACTTTCACAAAAAAATAAATAAATTATACAAAACTGCTAACAGGTATACAATGTAATCATATTCAGGTTCCTGCACTTACCTGCAGCGGCTTCCAGTGCCTCTGTTCTGCCAACATGCTTGGCCATTTTAATTGGGTAAAGCTCTGATCCCTCCTTGTAGTAGCACTTCTTCCCACAGATTCTTATTAGCCAATGAGGCAGCCCATCGTGGCATTTTTCTATTAGGAATGTATCAGGGTGGCTGGCAGGGGGCAATCTCCAAAATTATCAGAGGTCTCAAGCCTGTTAGAGCAGCATGACATTTAGGTGTAGAGGAAGCAATAAAAGCTTCTACAGGTATTATTCTCTAAGCGACTGTACTTTTACTTATTTTTTATGTTACAGACTATTTGCATCTTTTGCAACTGATTAGTGAATTAAGCTTGCTCTTACTACTGCTGTTGATGAGGTTGCCATTGCTAACCTTTCCTTTTGAAGATGATAGACCTCTAGTTGTCATGCAGATACTGTAGCTTCAATACTTGAAGGCTCCGACCCTAAACAATTTTGTAGATTTTCCTGATCTGCATAATTTTCCTGATCTGCATAAATTTCCACTTTCTCAGAAAGTGTGGCAGGCACTGGATTAGCAAAACTAGGTAAGTAGCATTTTTAAAATGTGAATTTCTTTCATGACTGCTTTATCTCAAGAGATATCCATTGATATAATCTGGTTATAAAATCAGAAACATTTCTGTATCTTGCTTAGGGGAACAAATTGTGAAAAGTGGGCTACTCTTCTACTTTGGTCTTTGTGTGCAATTCTGTATTTCATGCTTTGAGATATTTTAATTATGCTTCCACTTTTTCCCCTGCAATAAAAAAAAAAAAAAAAAAAACTGGCAAAATGAATCAAATTCTAAAAATATCCTGTCTTCACTAATCAAATCCAGGTGTACAGTGATGACAAGATTGACAGGACGCCTTATGAAAGATAAGAATGTATCACTGCTTGTTCTGAATAATTTTACTGTGCACAATCTTCATGGAAACATAACATCCTACAGTTTGAATTATTTCATGAAAGCACCCTTTGGAATATAAACTGTAGTGAAATAGAAAAGTACAAAAACAGAGAGCCTAATACAATTCACATATGCTTTATTCAGAATATATAATGGGCAAATGCAGCACAGCACCAATCATCACTTTATACAGGTCTGATTAACTAATTTGGTCACACATACAAATCTATTCAGAGTTGTACAATAGCTGCTTTATTGGGTATTATTATATGCCAGAGCTATTTCCAGAAAAGTAAATTCCCTTGTTTAAAGTAGAAATATAGGTAAAACTTTTTTTTTTCCATTTTGGAACCCCTCAGTTTTTTTTATTTGCCATCTGTGTCCCATTAGGGAGATTTACCTTTACATCCTGTCCCATAGTGAAAATAGGAAGAAATCCATTTGGGGCCCGCCAGGTCACCAGAACTGTGTCCCCTCTATTACTTTTCTGGGGACAACCAAAAATTTGTGATTTTTGTTTACTTTCACTTTTAAGGAGGATGGTAATCAGGACAAACAGAGAGGATGAATCTCCCTAATGAGGACATACACCGCAATAAAAACCCAACAAGTGTTCTTATTCATCTCTACTCCAAAACTAATTAAAAACATTTGTTTCCTTTAGTTATACTTCAAAGTTCAAGTTTGGTTTCTGTGTTGCAGCTTGACTGGCACTGCCAGGTTTACCTTAGAGAAAGAAATCGGAAACTTCTGAACAAGTATGGAGGCTGCCATTCCTGACCCCATTTCTCCCTTCTAAAGATGCTACTTGCTTGACTCTCATGCTTCAATACTTTTCAAAGTCACAGGCCCTAAATAAGTATGCTGTTCTGATTTTCATTACTTGCGTACTTATTACTTATAAAGGTGTGTGCAATTGCAACTGTTAACCACTTCAGCCCCGGACCATTTGGCTGCCCAAAGACCAGAGCGTTTTTTGGGATTCGGCACTCTGTCGCTTTAACTGAAAATAGCACAGTCGTGCAACGCTGTACACAAACAAAATTGACGTCCTTTTTTTCCCACCAATCGCCTCTGCGGTTTTTATTTTTTGTGCTATAAACAGAAAAGGAGCAACAATTTTGAAAAAAAAAAAACGCAGTAATTTTTACTTTTTGCTATAATAAATATCCCCCCCCCCCCCCAAAATATATAAAAAAAACAATTTTTTTCCTCAGTTTAGGCCGATATGTATTCTTCTACATATTTTTGGTAAAAAAAAATCGCAAAAAGCGTATATTGATTGGTTTGCGCAAAATTTATAGCGTCTACAAAACGGGATAGTTTTATGGCATTTTTTTTTTTTAATTAGTAATGGCGGCGATCTGCGATTTTTATCGGGACTGTGACGACATGGCAGAAACCTCCGACATTTTTTACACATTTTTGGGACCATTGTCATTTTATACAGCGATCAGTGCTTTTAAAAATGCATTGATTACTGTGTAAATGACACTGGCAGTGAAGTGGTTAACCACTAGGGGGCAGTGAAGGGGTTAAGCATGTCCTGGGGAGTGATTCTAAAGCCGCGTACACACAAGCGGATTTTCCGTCGGAAAAAACTTGGATGGTTTTTCCGACGAAATTCCGCTCAAGCTTGCCTTGCATACACACGGTCACACAAAAGTTCTCTGAACTTTCGACCGTCAAGAAAGCGGTGACGTACAACACTACAACGAGCTGAAAAAATGAAGTTCAATGCTTCCGAGCATGTGTTGAATTGTTTCCGAGCATGCGTAGGAATTTTGCGCGTCAGAATTTGTACAGACGATTGCATTTTTGGATAGGAACTTTTTCTGACCGGAAAATTGAGAACATGCTCTCAATCTTTTGCTGTCAGGAATTCCGCCAGCAAAAGTTCGATGGAGCATACACACGGTCACATTTTCCGACCAAAAGCTCTCATCGGTCTTTTGCTGGCCGAATTTCTGATCGTGTGTACACGGCATAACTGTGAGGGGGCTGGGCTTGAACACACAGGACAGTGATCACTGCTCTCGATCACAGAGAGCAGTAGATCACTGTCCTGTCACTAGGCAGAACGGGGAATGCTTTATTTACATAAGCATCTCCCTGTTCTTCCTCTCTGTGACACGATCGTGGGCACCCGGCGGACATCCAGTCTGCGGGACCCACACACAAGGAGACCGCGGCAGGCGAGCGAGCCCGCGATACTGCTTCTTAAAGGGGATGTACCTGTACGCCCTTTTGCCTGCCAGTGCCATTCTGCCGACGCACATCCGCGTGCGCTGGTCATAGCCATTTTTTAGTTTTGGATAGGCTAGGGCAGACTTTCTCAACCTTTTTTTTTTTTTCTTTACCAAGGAGGAATTTTTGAAACAATTTTCAGGTTTTAGGGAGCTCCTGTTAAAATATTACTCCAACTCAAAGTATATTAGTGTTATCGGTGCATAGTAGCTATAATTTTTTAACATGCCCGTCTATGCATAAAACAATTTCAGTAATAAACATGAAATGAACTTAAAGAGGAACTGCAGTCTGCTCACATAACTTGTAATAAAAACATCTTTGCCATTCTGAAGCTTCCCTCCAACCACTTTGCATATTATTTTTTTTATACTGTTATTCTGTACTTGCCAAATATGCTGCAGAAATCTCCCTCCACTGAGTCTGGCTGCAAGCATTTTAACTGCCCTGCAGTTCACATGGGCCCTCTTATGACTCCTCCCCCCTCCCTTCTTGGTACTCTCTCTCTCTCTCTCTCTCTCTCTCTCTCTCTGTGCATGATGTCATAAGCCTAGGCTTTTTACCAGACAAGAAACAGGAAGTGGGCTGTATAAGGTATTTACTGGCAGAAAAAAAAATGTTTTACTATCCAAAGTTAAAACAACAAGGGCAGAAGATTTAATAGATGGAAAGTTTAAAAAATTACTGAAGATGGTCCGCTTTAATATTAATGACCAGAAAAAATGCAGACAGTGGGCATTGTAGTGTTTCCTTAACATTGGTGGTCAGTAAACTAAGGCCCTCTTACCTTGGTGGTCAGTAAGAGTAGAACCCTCTTATATTGGTGGACAGTGGGAGAGGGCCTTTTAGATTGGTTGTTAATGGTAGAAGATAGCTAAAAACATCATTGGTATCAGTCTACTTACCCAGGATGAGATGAAAGACTCTACTGGTCCCACACTGATGGCTCAACCAAGTAAAATTGGTGCCATAACTATGCTGTGCCTGGGACCAATAGGCAGGAGATCAGTCCACAACTGCTTATTACTCAATGAACCCCTGGCCACCTTTGATAGAACCCTAAAGCTGCACATAGCCCTGACTCCGAAAGACTAGACTAGGAAATGATTAAGACCCCTGTCAATATATATTTTATTTTTTTTGCAATCTGTGGTCCATTTTCCTTTACATCCTGTCCCATGGACATAATAGGAATTAAGAAGAAATCTCAACAAAATTAGGGAAATTTTCTGTCACAGGAATAGGTGTCCTGTTGATTTACCCTCACCTCTTGTTCTGCGGACTAACATTTTAGATTTCTCATTATTTTTGTTTCAGCCACAATGGCAAGGACTGAGCCTCTTTTTGAGATTTGTTGTTTACAAGCTAAAAACATTTTTTTTTTGCTAGAAAATTACTTTGAACCCCCAAACATTATATATTTTTTTCTAACACCCTAGAGAATAAAATGGCGATCGTTTTGACGTCTCTTCTGCCCTGCAATGGTATGGAGACTTGTCGGGGCCATCTTCCCCTCACTCGTCTCCATACCCAGCAAGGGAGAAGATCCGATCGCCTCTGCCACTGTCAACGGCTTCAGTAAGTGGCGGAGGGCACCGGAGCACGGCGGGAGGGGGGCCCTCTCCCGGCGCCGATAAAAGTGATCTTGCGGCGAATCTGCCACAGAGGCCACTATTATCAGAAAGCGGACTGCCGGCCAAAGAAGAGGATGCCAGGGTTATGGCAGCTAGCTGCTGCCATAACAACGATATTCCTCTTCAAAGTTAGGACATATATCGGCCTGAGGCGGTCCGTTAGTGGTTAAACTTCAGAACAGAGAGAGTTAATGTCCACAGCAGGGACACAGACAACCAAGAAAACCTAATAGGGATAATATTCCTTTCACATACTTAAAACAAGAGACCTAAATCCATCTTTGCAGGAATCACTTTGTTGCAAACAGTGGGGAAAATAATTATTTGATCCCCTGCAGATTTTGTAAGTTTGTCTACTTACAAAGAAATTAAAGGTCTATAATTTTTTTTATCATAGGTGTATTTTAAATGATAGAGAGAATATCGACCAAAAATCCAGAAATAGCACATGATAAAAATGTTATAAATTGAGTTGCAGTTCAGTGAGTAAAATAAGTATTTGATCCCCAAATAAAACATTACTTAGTGCTTGGTAGAGAAACCCTTATTGGCAAGCACAGAGGCAAGACTTTTCTTGTAGTTGGTGACCAGGTTTGCACACATCTCAGGAGGGATTTTGGGCCACTCTTCTTTACAGATCTTCTCTAAATCCTTAAGGTTTCTTGGCTGTTGCTTGGCAACTCGATCTTTCAGTTCCCTCCAAAAATGTTCTATAGGATTAAGGTCTGGAGACTGACTAGGCCACTCCATGTCCTTAATTTTCTTCTTCTTGAGTCACTCCTTGCCTTGGAGGTATGTTTTGGATCATTGTCATGCTGAAAGACCCATCCATGACCCATCTTCAGTGTTCTGGGAAGAAGGTTCTTATTGAAGATTTTACAATACATGGCCCCATCCATTGGCCCCTCAATGCCGCAAAGTAGGTCTGTACCTTTAGCAGAGAAATAGCCCCAAAGCATACTGTTTCCACCTCCATGCTTGACTGTGGGAATGATGTTCTTAGGGTCATAGTCAGCATTTTTGTTCCTCCAAACATGGCAAGTCCCCTTCCTCAAGAAGGCACATGTACAGTAATGCCAATGAACATCCAAATGATTCAGAAAAGCATTGGGAGAAAGCTTTTGGCATTAACTCGAATCACTGCGTTTGGAGGAAGAAAAATACTGACTATGACCCTAAGAACACCATCCCTACAGTCAAGCATGGAGGTGGAAATATGATGCTTTAGGATTGTTTCTCTGCTAAAGGTACAGGCCGACTTTGCTGCATTGAGGGGCCAATGGATGGGGCCATGTATTGTAAAGTCTTGGATGAGAACATTTTTCCCTCAGCTAGAACACAGAAGTTGGGTCTTCCAGTATGACAATGGCTCAAAACATACCGCCCATGTAACAAAGGAGTGGCTCAAGAAGAAGCACATTAAGCTCATGGAGTGGTCTAGTCAGTCTCCAGACCTTAAGCCTATAGAAAATTTATGGAGGGAGCCGAAACTTAGAGTTATCAAGAAACAGCCAAGAAACCTTAAAGTGTAAGTTCACCTTTACAGAAAAATCTGTAAGGTGAACTTACACAGGACCCCCACCTGACCCCCCCCAGTCCCACTGACCTGCATGGCGGCAATCGCCCGTTCTGAGCCCCAGTATAGCTACCTCATGGCGCCCGGGCTTAGAAATCCTCTCGGCTTTCTCTCTTCCCCTTCCCCACTGAGAGGACAGGCTACGTGGGTTCTGATTGGTTGGCACCGACCACTTAGAATGCCTCTAAACGTACCTACCTGGCGGGGTATGTTTAGGAGATTAAGTTCCAGGGATTTCTAAGCCCCAGAGCTGTGAGGTGGCTATACCGGGGCTCAGGATGAGCGATCGCCGCCATGCAGGTCAGCTGGACTGGTGGGGTCGCCGAGGTGGGGGTCGCCGAGGTGGGGGTCCTGTGTAAGTTTACCTTACAGATTTTTCTGTAAAGGTGAATTTACCCTTTAAGGATTTAGAGAAGATATGGACCAAACAAGAGTGGACCAAAATCCCTCCTGAGATGTGTGCAAACCTGGTCACCAACTACAAGAAACATCTTACCAGTGTGCTTGCCAAGTACTAAGTCATGATTTGCTTGGGGATCAAATACTTATTTTACTCACTGAGCTGCAACTCAATTTATAACATTTGTATCATGTGTTTTTTCTGGAGTTTTGGTTCATATTCTGTCTCTATCATTTAAAATACACCTTTGATAAAAATTGTATACCCTTCATTTCTTTGTAAGTGGGCAAACTTACAAAATCTGCAGGGGATTA
The DNA here is from genome assembly GCF_042186555.1 of Aquarana catesbeiana. Taxonomy (NCBI): domain Eukaryota; kingdom Metazoa; phylum Chordata; class Amphibia; order Anura; family Ranidae; genus Aquarana; species Aquarana catesbeiana. Next base: position 364,193,566 of record NC_133326.1, on the reverse strand, counting down.
AATAATTATTTTCCCCACTGTATGCAATAAAGTCCAAAAAAACAGGTCAGTATTGCTCTCTGCTCAACCAAAGATTTTCTGTACATATCAGAAGCACAATGAATGCAGATATCAAGATAAAGAGCCCTGACACAATTCACACCTTCTGATTAATATAATAAATCTTCCATCAGTCAGGGACCAAGTTTGGTGGACTCCTTCCATTCACTATTCAAAACTAAAAACAAAAGGTTTGGCATATATATGTCTACAAATGGTGTACCACACACCCGGCTTCTCAATGGAGAGGAATCAGTCCATGATTCCAAACAGAAAGCAATAGACACAATAATGTTGCAACAATCACTCTTGTTTTATTTTTAAAGTAGCAATATCGTTGCAAAGCAATATGCTTATCAATTTGTAACAATATTGCTACTGATATTTAAAATGAAAGAAACGCTGTAAAAATATGGTAATCTATTGATACACACACTCACATGTGAAAAAGTAAGTACACCCTATGGAGATCGTTAACTTTTTCAACATATTTAAACAGACAAGGATCAGATATAGATTCAAATACTGCCTACTGATAAAGGTGATATACTTCAACAAATAACACATACACCATAAAGAAAATAACAAAAATGCAGATTTGCTATTTGGAAAAAGTAAGCGCATCTCAACATTTATCACCACTTCAGATCCATGAACATTGAATTTGGTTTTCAGATTAGGTGTTAATGATTAAAAACACCTTAGGGTGTATGCAGATGGAACTTGTCTTACCTTAACCTCAGGGATCGCGGACCTGGTGTCCTTTTTGCTATGGACTGATGTGATGTCATCATGCTAGAATTATTGGAGCTAAGGCCCTCAAAAAGAAAGCTGTGGATACCTTTAAGTCTGTCAATGGATTTAAAAAGATAATTACATGATTTGAAACAATCAGTCCACTGTAAGGAAAATAATCTACAAGGGGTGTTGATTTCAAATAACTGCTAATTTCTCCAGGACTGACCTGCCCAGGAAATTTGAACCAAGGGCTGACCATTTGTGCAAAAAATTTTATTGCTGAGGGTTCAGGTAACTCTTGCAACAGCTGGGGTCAAATTCAATTTATCTACAATCGTAAAGAGATTGCAATTTTCTCAGCTAGAAAAAAAAGCCTTTACTGTCCAAAAAGACCATTAGAACAAGACTACAGGCCTTCTGGAACATTGTGCTGTGGACTGATCAATCAAAGTTTGGTTACAGTAACAGTAAACATGTTTTGCAAAAACTGAAAACAGTATTTCAGAAGAAGAACCTGGGTGGTAGAATGGAAGAATGGTGTTGGAAATGTTATTGTTTGGGGATGCTTTGCTGCCTCAGGGCTTGGGCTGCTTGCAGTATTCAAGTCAATTATACATTCTGCATCATCAAAGTGAGCTTGATAAAAACATCTCTCACAAGTTGAACTTGAACTGGAAATGGTTCTTTCAACACACCAATGATCTGAAACACACTAACAGACTTATAAAATAATGGATCAAGAAGAAGGAACATAATGCCTACTCAAATCCCTAATGTGGTTCCTATTGAAATTTGGCAGGGGGATTTTGAATCCTGCAGTTCATGCACAAACATCTTGCAAATTATAGAATTTTGGTCAAAAATGTTGATGTCGCTGTCAGAGACTGGTGAACAGTTATACAAAATGCCTATAAGGAGTCATTTATGCCAAAAGGGGCATTGCCAGCTTCTGATTCCAAGAGTATACTTACTTTTTCTAAAAGTAGACATTTAAAACTAATCATATTATTGTTTAATAAATGATTGTAAAGGCAAATTGTTGTTGTATTTTAATTTACGTGTATCACTTTTATCTGCAGGCACTGTTTAAATAAAGATCTGTTGGCTTATTAAAATATGTTGAACGCAAACAATTTCCTCAGGCATATATAGTGTGTGTGTATTTTATATTATTATATATATCTATATATAGATAGATTTATCTATATATAGATAGATCTATATATAGATAGATCTATCTATCTATCTATCTATCCATACATACATACATACTTACTCTGTCCTCCTTCATCTGTTAAAAGCCCTTTGGCTACTATACCAGTTGTTTTTACATCTATATGTATTTCATGATCGGAAATTATATTTTTAATTCTTGAAAAATAAACATCTTGGAGAAGAGCAGGGATTTCAAATCCTGGACCGCTAGACTGGCTGCGGGGTTGCTGACAGCTTGGCAACCCTAGGAGGTAAGTACAGCAGGGACAGAGGGAGGGGGAGGAAGAAGGGTGTACAGTGTTAGTTCACCTTTATATTTTTCTGTAAAGGGGAGCTAACCTTTTAAATATGCATGTATGTGGTAAGTTTCCAACAAGTGCTTTCACTTTTAAAGGCATTAAAATGTAAACAATAATCATAAAAAAAAACTTGAACAACTATCATTTGAAAATATATTGCTTAGACTTCCTGATATATTAATTTTCCTCCTCAGTTTGGTGCTCTGTCTGACTTATATTTGTTGTCAATTTGCCCATTTCAGAAATAAACCTTAAGCGTCTCCCACAATCGAGATACCTTTTTCCACATCAGTGAGCACATTAGAGATACAGTGTATCTGAAGTCAAAACTTTTTAGTTTTGTAACAATATAAAAATATTAGGAATGCCTGAAATGCCCATTAGGTTTTTTCGTGTCCCTTTGATTTCCTTTCACTTGCTTCTCTAAAGACAACAGAAAAGTCAAAAGAAATATCTCTAAACTGATGAAGAAACAGCCGTGGAAGGAACAGGTGTCCCCATTGGAAGATTTACCTCTTATGCTGTTCCTTTGGAAGCCATGACATTTTGGATTCATCATAACTTTTTGTCCCAATGATAATGGTCACCAGAACAGAGAGGCAATACAACCTGACAGAGGCTCTAATCCTTTCTCACACTATCCAAATCTGAAAAAGAATGTTTGGCTTTTGATATACCTTTAAACTAATTTACAAATAATTGGCACTGTATATTACTGTAGGGTGCCATTGAGATGCACAAGTCCTGATGGACTCAGAGCTGGTCAATCAGTCAAGTTAATATTCTTAAAGTTTTGTGTTGGACTTGGGCACCTCTGCTCCTTGTTCCTGATGCTCCCATGGAATCGGGTCATTATTTTGGTCAGCTGGATCAGATTCTCGTTCATTCCAAAACTGCTCCACATCTGGAAGGACTGGGTTTTCCTTGCTGTCTTGGCTTCCAAAATTTTGCTGAGAGCTTGACTGTTCCACCTGGCCAATAGCTGCAGGTTGCTCAGAAGACTCAGGATCTGGAACAGTGGAGTCTGCCATACCCTCAGAATCCAGTGCCCCCTGATCCTGAATATCACTGCCATTAAAAGATTTTTTGGAAGTCATCCGTTTCCAAACATCCTTGAAGCCTTCCTTAAAATCTTCTGACATGACCAGAAATATCAGAGGGTTTACACAAGACATAGAGAACATGAGGATCTGGGCCAAAGCCACAAAGGCTTGGGGTGGGGATGGACCATTGGCTGGCTTATGCCAAATCCAGAACCAGAAAACCCATTCTGGGAGCCATAGGATGCAAAAGGTGACAGTGACACTCAGTAACATTAAGGTAAGCCTCCTGGATCTAATCTGGTTTCTAAGATTTTGCGTTTTAGTCCCTCTGTGTTGGCACTGCTTGTAGGCTCTCCAGAAATTAAAAAAGGCAAGAGTGAAGGGAATACAGTAGACAAAGATTGGGTAAAGTTTTACAAAGATGGCCATTATCTCTTGTGCCTCTGCTGGAATGTTCATGAGACAGATGAAGGTGGTCTGGATTTGCCTGGCATCAGTGAAGAACCATTCGGGCATGGGCAGCACAGCAGCTACCAGCCAGCTACATATCAGCACTGCAAAGATGGTGAGATGTCCTATGTTGACTTGCTTGGCAGGGTCGCTGGCATACATGAAGCAGGCTCTTGCAACTATAGCGATGGTGAAACTTTTGGCAGACATACAGGTGTGTATAAACCAATCTGCAGTCTTACAAACAAACCAACCCAAGTATAAGCTGGACTTCGAATAAGCCGCGGCTCTAAAGGGCACCGAGAACACCAGCAGGAGCAGGTCAGAGATGTTCACATTGAGGATCAGAGAGTGGATCAAGGAGGCTTTGGATTTCCTGGCATTGTAAAGAAGAACTGCGATCACACACACGTTTCCTACAAGTCCTAAGAAGCAGATTACTATGAGTAGGATGGGGATGATTAAAGTCCACTCCTCAGCATCCAGAGCTAGAAAGCCTCCTGCGTACAGCGTGTGTTTAGGGAGGGAGCTGTTCATGGTGCTGACATTGCCTTGTAGTGTCTCCATCTCCCGATCTACTGAAGGAACAGGTCCGATCACACTGCCAGTGGCTGCGAATGAGGCTGGGAGGACGCGAGGGGGAACTGTAAAAGTCAATGGGGACCGCCTCCTACATTCACTCTGATTGACAGGCTCATCAGCCACCACGCCTCCTATTACAATATCCTAGCACTTATATGAAGAAGGACTAGTTAGTTATTGGCAGTATGTATTGTAGACAAATATAGGTCATGCTATCTTATTCATTTGTAATGATAACTGTCGGATTCACTATTAACCACTTGCCAACTGGGCATTTTCCCCCTTTTCCATTTCCCGGGCCAATGTTCAGCGTTCAGCGCTGTCACATTTTGAATGACAATTGCACGGTCATACAACACTGTGCCCATATGAAAATCTTAGCATTTTTTTTCACACAAATAGAGCTTTCTTTTGGTGGTATTTACTCACCACTGGGTTTTTTTTTGCTAAATAAATGAATAAAGATCGAAAATTTTGAAAGAAAAAAAAAGTTTTGTTATAAATTTTATAATTTGTTATAAAATTTTGTTAATAAGTAATTTTTCTCCTTCACTGCTGTGCACTGATGAGGCTGCGCTGATGGGCACTGATAGTCATTGATGGGCACTGATAGGCTGCACCGATGAGGCTGCACTGATGGGCATTGATAGTTATTGATGGGCACTGATAGGCTGCACTGATGGGCATTGATAGTTATTGATGGGCACTGATAGGCTGCACTGATGAGGCTGCACTGGTGGGCATTGATAGGCGCTGATAGTCTGCACTGATACACACTGATAGGTGACACTGATGAGGAGGCACTGGGGGACATTGGCAGCACTGGTGGGCACAGATTAGCAGCACTGATGGGCACAGATAGGCTGCATTAATGGGAATTGATGAGGCGGCATTGATGGGCACTAATAGTCTGCACTGATGAGGCGACACTGGTGGGCCCTGATGAAGCTGCACTGATGGGCACTGATAACCACTGATAGACGGCACTGATGGCCACTGATAGTTGGCACTGATACACGGCACTGATGGACACTGGTAGGTGACACTGATGAGGAGGCACTGGGGGGGGGGGGGCACAGATTAGCAGCACTGGTGGGCACTGTTGGAACTGGACTGATAATCAAGATGTTGATAATCGGTGCCCTGATTATCAGTGTACATGTTCCTTTTAGAGAAGCCAGTCATCGTCTCTCTATTCCTATCTTCTGAGTGCTGAAAACCAGCTTCTGTTTACATCCGTGATCAGCTGTGATTGGACACAGCTGATCACATGGTAAAGAGCCACTGATTGGCCCTTTACCTCAATCTGTGATCACTGCTATCAGCAAGTACAATCATAAGATACCATCATATGACGGCATCCCAGAACTAGCCGGCCGTGCTGTAGCCATCATTCGGCTATAGAGCAGTCAGCAAATGGTTAATGTGTGTTTCATCCAACAGATTAAACCTATCAGAACATAATAAAATATGATATTACTAGGGATGAGATGGATTGCCCTCAGTTTGGGTGGAGCAGGGTTCATTAACCCTTTCATGCCTAAGTCTATTGCTTACATATTAAAATCTATATTTTTTTAGCAGAGACCCTAGACAATAAAATGGTGATTGTTGCAATATTTTATGTCACACGGTATTTGCGCAGCGGGTTTTCAAATGCATTTTTGGGGGAAAAAGTCACTTTAATGAATAAAAAAAAACTAAACAGTAAAGATAGCCCAATTGTTTTGTATAATGTGAAAGATGATGTTACGTCAAGTAAATAGATACCTAACATGTCAATGCTTTGAAATTGCACACACTCATGGAATGGCGACAAACTACGACACCTAAAAATCTCCATCAGCGACTCTTTAAAAAAATGGAACGGTTACCAGGTTAGATTTACAGAGGAGGTCTTTTGCTAGAATTATTGCTCTCACTCTGATGATCGCAGCGATACCTCAAATGTGTGATTTGAACACTGTTTACATTTGCGGGCACGACTTACATATGCATTTTCTTTGTTGCGCGAGCTTGTGGGGACCCTGAATACATTTTTTTTCTTATTTATTAATTTATTTATTTTTTACATTGTCCCTTTAGAAAAAAAAAATCTGATCATTTTTATTGCTGTCACAAGGAATGTAAACATTCCTTGTGACAGTAATAGGTGGTGCAGGTACTCTTTATGGAGGGATCGGGGGTCTAAAAGACCCCAAATTCCTCCTTTGCACTTAGAAGTATTCAGATCACCAAAATTGTCGATTCTGAATACTGTCATTTTTTTTTAAATCAGCGCCATTGGCAGCCGAGTAAACCGGAAGTGGCGTTGTGATTTTCGGGGTTTTATATCCGAGACCCGATCAGAGCCAAATCCGGCTTTGTACAGGTCTCAGCCTAGCCAGCAGATGTGCCGGTTGGTGCTTTGGGTCTCCCGTGGGACAGGAGACCCCGGAAGAGCAGCGAAAGGTGGCTGGGGAGGGGGTGTCCCCTCCAGCTCCTTTAGGATAACACCCTACCACCAGTTTACAATCACTTAAAGTGGTTGTAAACCCTAGGACAAAAAAAAACAAACTGCAAGACAAAGGCATAATGAGCTAGTATCAGTGGCGGCTGGTGCTTAAAATTTTTGGGGGGCGCAAACAAACTGAAAAAAAAAACCCAAAACATCAATTGCAGCCACTGTGCCATGAAATGCAGCTACTGTGCCCCTCAATTGCCGCCACTGTATCCATCAAGCGCAGCCACTGTGCCCATCAAAAGCAGCCACTGTGCCCATCAAACGCATCTACTGTGCCCATCAATTGCCACCACTGTGCCCATCAAATGCAGCCACTGTGCCCATCAAGCACAGCCACTGTGCCCATCAAACGCAGCCACTGTGCCATCAAACGCAGCTACTGTACCCATCAATTGCTGCCAATGTGCTCATCAATTGCCGCTACTGTGCCCCATCAAATGCAGCCACTGTGCCCATCAAACGCAGCCACTGTGCCCATCAAACGCAGCCACTGTGCCCATCAAGCGCATCTACTGTGCCCATCAATTACCACCACTGTGCCCATCAAACGCAGGCTGGTGCTTAAAATTTTTGGGGGGCGCAAACAAACTGAAAAAAAACCCCCAAAACATCAATTGCAGCCACTGTGCCATCAAATGCAGCTACTGTGCCCCTCAATTGCCGCCACTGTATCCATCAAGCGCAGCCACTGTGCCCATCAAACGCATCTACTGTGCCCATCAATTGCCGCCACTGTGCCCATCAAATGCAGCTACTGTGTCCATCAAACGCAGCCACTGTGCCCATCAAGCGCAGCCACTGTGCCCATCAAACGCAGCCACTGTGCCCATCAAACGCAGCCACTGTGCCCATCAAGTGCCACCACTGTGCCCATCAAACGCAGCCACTGTGCCAATCAAGCGAGGCTACTGTGCCCATCAAATGCAGCCACTGTGCCCATCAAACGCAGCCACTGTGCCCATCAAGTCCAGCCACTGTGCCATCAAACACAGCTACTGTACCCATCAATTGCTGCCAATGTGCCCATCAATTGTCGCTACTGTACCCCATTAAATGCTGCCAGTGTGCCCATCAATTGCCGCTACTGTGCCCCATCAAATGCTGCCAGTGTGCATCGCCCGGCACTTACCCATCTTGCAGCGGGTCAGTGGTGGTTTCCTGCACGCTCCTCGATGTCTTCTTCCGTCCTCTCTATCAGGCGTCCAATCACAGCGCCTGATGTTTCATCAGGTAACAGACCCGAGCACCAGATTGGCTGAGAGGCGGTTCAGTGTTAGCAAAGTGAATTCCTTTGCTTTGCTAACACACAGCTGAGTGAGCAGCAAACGCACAGCATGGCGCCCGCTGTTCACCTTTTTGGGTGTTATTAGAGCCTACGGCTCTAATCAGTTGCTTCCAAAAAAACACCCCCCGCCACTGTAATTCAGGTGCCCAGCGGCAGAAAAGGAGCCGGACACCTGAATAGGGGGTGTCAGCAGCGACCATAGATAGATTCATGCAATGCATGAATCTATCTATGGTGATAGAGTGGTGCCAGGAGAGAGGGGGCGACGCTCCTGCACCCTTTATGGACACCCTGCCACTGGCTAGTATACATAGCATACTAGCTCATTATGAATTACTTACCTAAGATTGAAGCCCCTGCAGCCGCCCTCGTACACCTCTCTGACGGCCGACATCGCTTCCGGAGTTACTTCCGGGTATCGCGGGCTCCGGCGCTGTGATTGGCATGCGCGCGGGAGCCACCGGTAACCGCATACTCACTGAAGCAACGGCACGTTCCTTCAGTTTGCTTCAGTGTGCATGTGCCGATGACGTTGACGTTAATTAGATCTGATCAATTTTCATCAACAACACCAAAAACAACGTTTTTGGGACCAAAAAATCTAGGTTCATATCCCTGTTTATCATGCATTCAATGTAACTCCATGATCAAGGGTACATTTTTCACATACCCCCATAAAGGTTTCAATATTCACATTAGGGGACATTATACATGTCAGTCTCCATTTATAGTATATGCCATCAAATGTCCATGTGGATTGGTCTACATTGGTGAAACTACACAGAAAGTGATGGATAGAATCGCAAGACACAAATATTCCATTAGGGATAAATTAACACAGCTACCACTTGCTAGACATTTTGTTGAATTTAGACATAGTGTGCCACAGTTGAAATATATGGTCCTGGAGGGGATTGAAAGAAACAGAAGAGGGGGGTATCGTGAATTAACCCTCAGAAAAAGAGAGGTACACTGGATCAATTTTTTGAATACAATTGCCCCACACGGTTTAAATGTGGATTTAGATCTTTGTTTATTTATTTAATAGGTTATTGGTTCTGTGTTGTCCCTGAACAGATTTTTATATCTATTTATTGAAGATATATAACTTTTTACGCATATATATGTCTTTCAGATCTGAAAATAGGATGAATCGCAGGATGACAATGAGATATTGAGATTATCGGCCGTGCGATTAGCTATTTCTTGTGTCTATGGTATAAGATTAGTATTCAGTAACATTGATTGGATAGAAACTGCGACTGATTAACCATATTGATTCCATGTGTGATGATGCTTGTGAAACACATATAAAATAGATGATTGTGGTGAAAACCTTCAGATGTGTTCTGACTGATCTAAGGAAGGGCGCAAACAAATCAGCCTGAAATGTAATCTTTGTCTGAACAGATGATAGTAATGATTTTGTCTGGAATTACTCTACTTGCTTTGTAATCTTTTTCTAAAGATTTGATGGAATAAAGAAACAGATTTTTAAGTGCAGCAACCTTTGGAATTTTATTCTTATATATACAAGGTCGGTGGGAGGACCTGTTTGCTGGCACTAGATTGAAAGCTGTGTGTGGTTCTCCTCGACACTTCAATATATATATATATATATATATATATATATATATATATATATATATATATATATATATATATATATATATATATATATACACATATATATATACATATATATTTATATTGTGGGAGATTAGCTCATGGGGATCACCTTTTCTGGGAAAAAATTTCTTTAAAATCTGGCGGGTTGCCAGGTTTATTTAGCAGAGGTTTGCACAATAATGAAAACAAACAAAAAAATAGTAAAGCAAATCCTTGCCGTTCGGTGCTAAACTATACAGCAGACTTCCTCTCTATATGGTGTGGGACTGGTCCCTGACCAGTGACACTTTTGACACTTTTTTGGGACCATTGACATTCATACAGCGATCAGTGCTAAAAATATCCACTGATTACTGTATAAATGTCATTGGCAGGGAAGGGATTAACACTAGGGGGCGATCAAGGGGTTTAATATGTGTCCTAGGGAGTGTTTCTAACTGTGGGGGATGGGACTGACTGGGGGAGGAGACCGATCGTTTGCTATAGAAACCTGACCTACAAGCTATTACACGTCTCACACTGCACTGAGCATGTGCAACATCTGCAGGTTCATGCTGGGTCACCAGCATGCATGGAATGCAGGAAGAGGAATACAGGACTACACTCCGGCTTCAGATGCCCACACAGGAGATGGCCGCAGTCTGCCTGGACTTTATAAAGTAAGAAAACAATGCTGCAAACCTACAAAACGGACCTATTGTAATGAGTATTATAGGGGAATTTTTATCTAATAAGAAAAATTTTGTCCAGAACACAGCTTTAAATAAAGATCTGTATTCCTATTAAGGGTGGGTTCGGGCATGTTCGCAACCCCACGATCCCGCCAGGAAGCTGACACTGCGTAGCGCTAATAACAGGCAGTAAAGCATTTCCCAATCTGTGCAGCTGCGGACCAGGAAATGTCTCACTGCCTGTGATTAGCGCTGCACAGTGTCAGCTTCCTGCCCGAGCCTATCCTTAATTCCTATGATAACACTGGGAATTGAACCTTATAACTTCATATAAAGTGTTCCTGCAGATTAAATATTTTCATTTCTGTCATCTTATCTTTTATTTCATTATTATTACCCAAAATAATCAACTTATTTTTTCTGATCCTTCCAGGTTTGGTCATTTGACCTTTTTTTGTTTTGTTTTCAAATCTCCTTGTTCTGAAATTCAGCCAGTAGGCTTCGTCTTTACTGAATTTTAGAACAAGGGGATTTGAAAACAAAACAAAAAAAAGGTCACATGACCAAACCTGGAAGAATCAGAAAAAACAAGTTGATTATTTTGGGACACAGGTTCAAATACAACAGGATATGGATCCTTTATATAAAAAAAAATATATATTGAAGTGCCATTATCTTGATTGAGATTTAACCCTTACAGTCCCATGGCTTAAATAAAGATCTGTATTCCTATGATAACACTGGGAATTCAGCCTTATCACTTCATATAAAATGTTCCTGCAGATCAAATATTTTCATTTCTGCCTCACTTTTATTTTATCTCTTTTTTAAAATATCTTTTATGTTATCATTATTAGCCAAAATAATCACATTTTTTTTTTTTTTTTATGATCTCTCCAGTATTTGAGAACTGAGCCTTGTCACTTCATATAAAGTGTTCCTGCAGATCAATGATTTTCATTTCTGCCTTCATATCTTTTATTTCATCATTATTACCCCAAATAAAGTTTTTTACATTTTTTTATGATCCTTCCGGTATTTGTTTAGGAGGCTCAAACCCCGCCTCCTGACATCAGTCTGAGCTCTTTTTGAACTCTGCATGCGGTCTAAGCCCAAAACTAAGCTACAATAATTAGCAACAATGCATGTAATATGACACTATCAGAGCCGCAGACAGGAGAGGCTGCTGATGTCATGTTGTTTCAATCATTTTTCTCTGTACTTTCTCTCTCTCTCTCTCTTGCTGGCAATTGGTGCACGCATTTGCAGTCTTCCTGATTTTAACTTTCAGCTGGTATGCCGGGGAATGAGGCCCCATTCACACCATTGCATCGCATTTGTTGCACCTTTTTTGCTGCATTTTTCACACCACAGCACAGGGCAGCCCATTCCTCTGCCTGAGCTGCCCCACACGCCACAAATGTGCCAAAAGAAACTCCAGGACCTTTTCCGGTGTAGCGCTGGTAGATTTCTAATCTACTGCTGATAGGTAAATTTAGTGGGTTACTTGTTAGGTGAAGTTAGATTTGCCTCTGTTCCAGCTTGGCTGAGTTGCGTGTAGTTCCACACTGCGCCGGTGGGTGTCGTTGTCGCCATGGGCCAGTGTTGGAGGGGCAACGTGTTGAAGCGAATGAGTGCTCCTCTGTCCTGGAGATAACTCGGTGGAGGTGGTCCTCCGAGTTGCATTCTGGGAGAGGGTATTTATGGCACAGACGCCATGTTTAGGGGTTCGTTTTCAGCCACCTGCTGGCCCTCCTGGCCGACAGGTAGGTATGCGTTAGGAGTACCACCTCGTGGTCCTCCGATCCGGAGGCCCACGTCGCTGCAGCGTGTGGGTGGGCCCAGAAGCCTGTCTGGGGCCTACCACAGCAGCAGAGGAATGGTCCTGAGCCGTCTATCCTGAGTGAAGAAGCTGGACAACTGAGGAGATCCCAGGGGAGGACCCGTCATGGAAGGATCATGCAGAGTGCTGGTCTGGAGAGGGGCCTGGTGACTCGGTTGGAGGACGTATCCTGAAGTAATCTTACTGCATAGTACTGCCGGGTTGGCTTAAAGGTTCAAGTACTGTGTCTGATATTCACCGTAAACCAATACATCCTGTGGCAGAGGATCGTGCGGGTTTTCCTCCAAACAAGTCTGTGGCAGAGACTTTTGTTCGTGCTACGTGCTGGCTGCTAGGTTAGTGAGAGATGTCTATGCAGGCGGGCAAAGATTGAATCCCACAAGGGGAGTATATTCAGTTACAAGCGTTCAATTCCTAATGACGTACCAAAGAATACTAAGAAAAGGTATTTGAGCTTCCCTGCAATTTTCCTTCTACCTCTTTCCTGCTACTTCCTTTATTACTTGTTCATTAAAGCATTGGAAAAATCTACTCAAGTGTCTGGTGCCTACATTGTCCGGAGGTAAACTCAACGGGACCCTAGACCCGGTGTCGGTGAAATAGAGGTGGCGGAAGTGAAGGTAACAGCCCATTTTAAACCAGCAGCTCCACCGAGAGTTAGTGCTACACCGGTATGGAACTTCGAGTGTTTCTCCAGTGGTTTTTTTTTTTTTTTTGGTAAAACGTGTCTGATCATCTTGTTTGAGGTGTCATTCACAATTAATGGCACCGTGATGAGCATTCTTCAGGCATTTTTCATGCGTTCCAGGAAAACGCATGGAAACACACATTTCCGCAGGTGTGAATGAGGCCTTAATCTAAAAGGGGGTGCAGCAGATTACACATAGGGCTCCTCAGGGGAGCAGTGATGTCCGTAGACGTGAGGAGAGACAGAGAGGTGGAGGCGTGAGCATCAGACCAGTTTTATTCCTTTTTATGGAATTTTTAACCCTTTCACTGCCAAACTTTGGTTTCTGTTAACCACTTCAGCCCCGGAAGGATCAGATATACTGCAGCAGCGCGGCTCTATTGCACGATCGTTCCACAGAGAGGCAGAACGGGGATCAGCCTATGTAAACAAGGTGGATCACCGTTCTGATAGGGAAGTTGAGAGAGATCTTCTGTTCCTAGTGATCAGGAACAGCGATCTTTCTGTATTCCCAGTCAGTCCACGCCCCCCACAGTTAGAAAGCGCTTCCCTAGGACACACTTAACCCTTTAATCGCCCCTGGAGTTTACTCTTTCCCTGCCAGTGTCATTTATACAGTAATCAGTGCATTTTTATAGCACTGATCACTGTATTGATGTCACTGGTCCCCAAAAAGTGTCACTTGGGGTCAGATCTGTCCACCACAATGTCGCAGTCCCGCTAAAAATCGCAGCTCGCCGCCATTACCAGTAAAAACAATCCAAAAAATTAAGAGTCCCTAAATCTATCCCCTATTTTGTAGACGCTATAATTTTTGCCCAAACCAATCAATATACACTTATTGAGATTTTTTTTACCAAAAATATGTAGCAGAATACATATTGGCTTAAACTAATGAATACACTTGGTTTTTATATATTTTTTTGGATTGGTATTTAGTATTTTAGCAGAAAATAAAGAATATTGTTATTTTTTTCAAAATTGTCAATATTTTTTGTTTATAGCGCAAAATATAAAAACTGCAGAGATGATTGAATATCACCAAAAAAAAGCTCTATTTGTGGGGAAAAAAGGACATCAATTTTATTTGGGTAGAATGTCACACGACTGCGCAATTGTCGGTTAAAGCAAGTGCCTTATCGCAAAAAATGGCCTGGTCATTAAGGGGGTAAATCCTTCCGGGGCTGAAGTGGTTAAATATTTTCTTTATTATGGTCAGGACCAAAAAACAATCTTTAAAGCCAAACCTTAGGCAGAGTTTAAAGACACAACTATTGCAACTCTGTATTTGTTAATACATTGTTAAAGGAGTTGTAAAGGCAGAAGGCTTTTTATCTTAACTTCTTCCAGTCCGCGATATAGCCGAATGACGGCTACCAGGCGGACCTAAATTGCCAGGAGGGCTTCAATAGACGTCCTTCTGTCCTCGAGCGGCCTGCGCGCCCCCTGCAGGGCGCATGCAGCGTGCTCTATGATCAGTGAGTCAAGGAGAAACAACTGATCAAATATCGGAGTAAAGGACTGATCTCGACCCCTTACAATGTGATCAGCTGCCAGCCAATGACAGCTGATTATGTGATGTAAACAGAGCCGGTAATCAGCTATTTTTTTTCCTCACGCTGATAGTGTGAGGAGAAAAAAAAAAACCTGATCACCGGTGTCTGTCAGAGGGACAGTGTGGTATTTGCATTTGGAATCTATTGCTGTGAGCCTACATCATGCATTCAAAGGAGCTGTTCATGCAAGTAAAACAGACAATTGTAAGGCTTCAAAAACTAAAGAAATCCATCAGAGAGAGAGCAGCAACATTAGGAGTTGCCAAATCAACAGTTTGATTCATTCTGAGGAAAGAAGAACTCACTGGTGAACCCACACTCTCCAGGAGGTGGGCGTATCATTATCAAAGTCTACAAGCAAGAGAAGACTTCACATGAACAAATACAGAGAGTCCACCACAAGGTGCAAACCATTCATAAGCCTGAAGAATAGAAAAGCCAGATTAGACTTTGCAAAAAAAATCTAAAAAAGCCAGACCAGGCGGGGACCAGATGTGCGTGGCTGGCAAGCGCAATGTCCGCAGACCATGTGCGATCAAAATTGACGGTCATTTTTTTGTTTATAGCGCAAAATATAAAAAATGCAGAGGTGACCAAATACCATCAAAAGAAAGCTCTATTTGTGGGGAAAAAAAGAGCTTCAATATTTTTTGGGTACAGCGTCGCATGACCACGCAATTGTCAGTTAAAATAAGGCAGTGCTGTATCGTAAATAATGGCCTGGTCATGAAGGGGGGTAAACCTTCCAGAGGTCAAGTAGTTAAAATTGAAATGAAAGGCAAAACATTTGTATATAGCAGTGGAGGCCGCTCCATTAGGGGCGCAGGGGCGCCGTCCCCTAATCTACATGCAGGGTGCTGGACGCATGGATTTCAATGTTTTTGTTTTTTTTTGGAAGTGAATAACTAAAGCTTGAGGCTCTAATTGGCTTCAAAAAGGGTGGGCTTGGGGCGAAGAGCACTGTGCCCTGAGCCCACCCAGTTGTGTGAAAATAGCAAATTAATATTTGCTATTGTCTTCCTGCTTCTCCTCCTGGCTAACCAGGAAGCGGGTCCTAAGACACGATTGGCCAAGAGGAGAAGCGACTGTATTGGGAAGCCGCTGAGGAGGAGAACCAGGGGGAAGCTGCCGAAGTCGCCCGCGACCTGAATGGGGTAAGTGCCAATCGAGTGATGGTGGATTGTTTGCCGCCCCCTCCCCAAAAAAATGGAGCACCAGCCGCCACTGGTTTCACTGCTGACAAGCAGGCTGGGCTTGCCTGGGGATGGAGCCTAGTCCCAGCAGGAGCATGTGAGCCGTGGAGTCCCAGTGGGAGGAGTGCTCTAATCCTGCAGTGCTGGAAACGCAACCTGAGGGAGGAGTAGAGGCAGAGTTGTGGGGGAAGAGAGAGGGCTAAAGACTATGGGTGAACGGAATAACCACTAGGGAAATGTAAGCAGACCAGGAATGGGGGCATGGAGGGGGTGAATAAAGCACAGGGGTCTGTCTACACAGACAAAGGGACATTTTACACCCCCCCACCCCCCCAGCCTGGTGCTCTAAGACAGCTGCCTGTGCTGCCTCATAGTGACGCTGACCCTGCAAAGGATATCTTGTAGTTGTACATCTGCTTAACCTGTGTGATGTGACCCTCGACATCAAACCAGAAAAAGACATGCCCGTTGATTGTGATCTGGGTCTGCTGTCCCACCATCTCAGAGCATATCAAGCTAGCGCTGGCAGTGAAGGAAGCAGGCGGCCACGAAGGAAGCAGGAGCTGCATAAGGCAATGCTTCCCCTGAGTGATACCAAGCACACTTCACCTGTGGCCTTTCTAGCAGCCTGGAGGGCGATGTCAGCAGATGTTGGAAGAGGAAAAGAAGGTCAGAGTATTAAACAACACATGCACTGCACCTTTGTAATGGGCATATTGGCACCTATAAAATGGTTAACTATTAGGCTGCTTTCAAACCCGTAGTGCAGCACAGTGTACCTGCAGCTTTCCTGTGAGTTAGCTGCACTGAGCTATAGACTTCTATTATATCTTGCGGGTTTGGTGCACTTCTGAAAGTCTATGGCAAAGCGCACCTAACCTGCAGGAAAGCCGCAGGTGCACTGCGCTACACCCTTGGTGCAGGTAAACCGCAGTGCATCAGTGTGAAAGCAGCCTAATAGAGGGTTCAGGAGAGTAAGGACTTTTTACCACACACCCCCAACCACTGGTGTAGTGTCAGGAGTCGCAATGATGACCCTGCCTCATGCTTCAGGATGCCCATGTGGCCTCCCTGTCAATTGTTATAAAGGGGCAGAAAAATTGGGCCTTGGGTGTTGGTGGTGCCCTAAACCAAAAATATTGTTGGAAGCTAGCATCATGAAGATTCAGGAATAGGTTAGGCACTTAGGCTACCTGCAGCTTTCCTGTGAGTTAGCTGCACTGAGCTATAGACTTCTATTATATCTTGCGGGTTTGGTGCACTTCTGAAAGTCTATGGCAAAGCGCACCTAACCTACAGGAAAGCCGCAGGTGCACTGCGCTACACCCTTGGTGCAGGTAAACCGCAGTGCATCAGTGTGAAAGCAGCCTAATAGAGGGTTCAGGAGAGTAAGGACTTTTTACCACACACCCCCAACCACTGGTTTAGTGTCAGGAGTCGCAATGATGACCCTGCCTCATGCTTCAGGATGCCCATGTGGCCTCCGTGTCAATTGTTATAAAGGGGCAGAAAAATTGGGCCTTGGGTGTTGGTGGTGCCCTAAACCAAAAATATTGTTGGAAGCTAGCATCATGAAGATTCAGGAATAGGTTAGGCACTTAGGCTACCTGCAGCTTTCCTGTGAGTTAGCTGCACTGAGCTATAGACTTCTATTATATCTTGCGGGTTTGGTGCACTTCTGAAAGTCTATGGCAAAGCGCACCTAACCTACAGGAAAGCCGCAGGTGCACTGCGCTACACCCTTGGTGCAGGTAAACCGCAGTGCATCAGTGTGAAAGCAGCCTAATAGAGGGTTCAGGAGAGTAAGGACTTTTTACCACACACCTCCAACCACTGGTGTAGTGTCAGGAGTCACAATGATGACCCTGCCTCATGCTTCAGGATGCCATGTGGCCTCCCTGTCAATTGTTATAAAGGGGCAGAAAAATTGGGCCTTGGGTGTTGGTGGTGCCCTAAACCAAAAATATTGTTGGAAGCTAGCATCATCAAGATTCAGGAATAGGTTAGGCACTTAGGCAGCATAGGCAGTTTGCAATGGATCTGTCAGGGAAGACCAGCCAGCACTCAAGATGGCCGACAGAGAAGACGACCTGTGACCTCAGCTCCTGCCAGAACACCTCTGGTGCACCTGCATGCACAGGACCAAGAAGGGCACGCCAGTGCTCAAGATGGGGTTCCAGGGCGGCCTGGTTGTCCAGTTAGATTGCCGGTGCGCGCCCGTGACGGTCTTGGCGCCCAAGGGGCTATTTAAACTCTGCTTGTGCTTGCATCCAGTGCTGTCCGTTCTACAGCATTCCCGTGTGTTCCTGCCTGCCTTACCTCTGATACCTGCACCTGTTTACCGACCTGGCTTGCCTCTGACCCCGCTACCTGCTGCCTGCATCTGACCCGGCTTTTTCTGACTCCACATCTGCCTGCTCCTTCTGCTACCATGCTGCCAGCACGTTGCCGACCCAGCCTGTATCCTGACTATGCTTCTGCCTCTGCTTCTGCTCCTGACGTTCCCGCCAGTGTTTGACCCGGCTTGCCTGACCTGCATCTACCGCTCATTGGAGAACCCTGCTCCAGCACTGTGCCACCTGCCGCTGTTCCTAGTCACAGAGAAGACGAACTGTCTGGCACTCGTGCGACTCTGCACTTCTGCTCCTCCTGTCTACTCTATCAGGGGGCCAGAATCAGAGGAGTAAGAGAGGCCGTTCCCTGCATACCAGGCTCTACCGTCAGGTACGTGACAGGATCCCAGATCCCTAGCAAATTCAATCAGTTACATCAGCATCAGGGGCTTGATAGCTGCTGATCCAGGACTGATTCATTTTTTATAAATGTGAGCCTATCAATGGAGTCTGTGGACAGGCGCACTCTTTTATCCATTACAAACCCTCCAGCAGAACTCAATGTCCATTCAGAAAGCACGCTGGATGCAGGACAGGCCAGTAGCTCGATTGCATATCGAGCAAGTTCTGGCCAGTGGTCCATCCTCAAGACCCAGTAACCCAGTGGATGCTATGTTGGAAATGTCTCCAAGTCTGCTCTTGCCCCTAGATATTCCTGGACCATATAATGCAAACACTGGAGATGGTTGCTTGAACCTATCAGCCCTTGGTGCTGAGGACTGAAAAATTGTTTTGATGGTGGCAATATGATGGGGGCAATTTTGATGGTGGCAATATGATGGGAGCAATTTTAATGGTGGTAATATGGCGGCAATATGATGGGGGCAATATGATGGGGGCAATTTTGATGGGGTCAGTATGATGGGGGGCAATTTTAATGGGGGCAATATAATAGGGACATTTTGATGGGGCAATTTTGATGGGGGCTGCGATCTGGATGGGGTAAGTGCGGGACTGACAGGCAGCCTGACAGGCGATCGAGCGACAGGGTGGGGTGTGTGGGTGGAGTGAGTGAGTTTGCCAGGTTTGCTGCCCCCCCCAAAAAAAATATTTAGCAACTACCGCCACTGCACATAACTGCTGCTCAGTGGATACGATTATCTCTATAACCTAGAGAATGTTGTGCATGAAAATAGCAGTATATAAGCAGTTTTTTAAATACTCCCACCATCCCATCTAACACAAAAACCCATGCCCCATTTTTCACCATTATTAACTTCGGAAAATCATCTTCAATCCATCTAGATGCATAAATTATTTTTGTTGCTGCCGTGCTCTTTGCTAATTTTTATGTATTCTTTTATTGAAAAGGTGTACAGAAAAAAGTAGCCAGTGAGTGTATACCGGTATGTATATATATATATATATATATATATATATTTATATGCATTGGCGGCATAGTGGTGTAGTGGATAGCACTTTCGCCTATCAGCAAAAAGGGTTGCTGGTCCCAACCACGACACTGCCTGGAGTTTGCGTGACCATGAACATGCAAACTCCCTGTGCCTGCGTGGGTTTCCTCCCACACTCCAAAAGACATGTTTGTAGGTTAACCTCCCTGGCGGTTTTCCCGAGTGTGGCTCGGGGTTAAAATTCAGTACCATTAGCGGTAACCCCGAGCCACACTCGGGATCGCATTGCAGGATCCTGGAGCGGCGTTACTTACCTTGTCCCCGGGATCCTGCGATGTCCCCCGCAGTGTCCGAGGGCTCCGTCCTCCTCCGAAGCCTCTCCGTGCCAGGCTCCGTTCCCTGCGAGTGGCGCGACGCACGGGGGCGGAGCCTGGCGGCAAATTCAAAAAACTGTCAAAATCATAACACATACAGTACTGTAATCTTACAGATTACATTACTGTATGAAATGATTTCACATCCCTTTTGTCCCCAGTGCTCTGGCCCATGCCCTGCATGCAGTTTTACATGATATACACTGTTCTTTCTGCCTGGAAACTGGAGATTGTCCATAGCAACCAAAAAGTGTCCCTTTACGTCAAAAGTGGCTTTAGACCAGCTAGAAAACAGCGATAGTAAATTAGAACACTTGCAGAATTGAGCGATAGTGAATTGTGGGGAAATTTATTTTATTACTATTTTTTTAAATTTTTTTTAATTATTTATTTTTATTTATTATATTATAATTTATGTTTTTGTGTTTCAAACTTTATCATACCCGGGATATCTACTAGACTCTGGTTTGGACAGATTTAAGTGTGTTATTGTTAAGATTTACAGACCTACAATATAAAACGCCAAATTTCCATGCAAAATAATTGTACCGCTTTCAGCACCTAAAATCCGAAATAATCATACCGCCAGGGAGGTTAAAGCGAGGTTCCACTCAAATTTTTAACTTAATCTTACCCCCTTCAGTTAATTGCATAGATGTTCAAATGCTGCATGAAATTTTTTTTATCGCTGTAATTACCTTTATATTGTACTTTATTGTGGCGCTTCCTGTCTCTCCTCCCATGGGAGTAGGCGTGTTTATTGCCTTTCCACGGCGCCGCACTGTCTCCTGGGAGCTTAGTGTCAGGCTTCCCAAGATTCAGTGCGGGAACAATGATCATGCTTGTGAACAAGCTGTGAATGAACAGCATTCACCGTATCCAGGAAATCAATGCTTGTGGGCTTCACATGCCCACAAGCAAGATAGAAACAGCCAGCATCACATTTTTAAAGTTATTCTTCAGTACGAAAACAGACAGAGGTGGACATATTACACCCAAACTGTGAGTATTATTTTGGGATTAGCAAAGTGTCTCGATGACCTAAAAAAAAAAAAAAAAAGATTGGTTGCTGGACTCCCACTTTAATTAGATCCTGTCTAAAAAATTGACCCTAGTATATGTATGTATGAGTCTGCTGCTTGGACTTTATAAAGTAAGAAAACAATGCTGCAAACCTACAAAACTCACCTTAGTTTACAGCATACCTTTACTAGAATACACTATACAATAAGCGTGAGTATTATAGGGATATTTTTATCTAAAAAGTAAAATTTCAGCCAGAACACCACTTTAAGCTGGGATTTGTGTGTCCTTTTTCAGCCTATGTAGCTATATATGTAATTATGTTCCATAGGAAATCCATATCAGACCCTTCCAGTCTAGTATAGCTTTTAGGGGGAATCACCATGCACTTTCACTCTCAGTAATAATGGTAAACATGACAAATAGAGTGAGCAAATCTCCCTAACAAGGGCACAGACAGCCATAAAACTTGACAATTGTTTGAATCCCTTTTCACTCTGTCCAAAACAAACAAAAAAATGTTTGCCTTTAGTTATACTTTAATCCAAGCATGCAGCCTGGCTGGCCAGGAAAAGGGGAGGGAGGGGGTGGGGGCAAGCATGCACAAACCATACCAGGCCACATGCCCTCAGCATAAGGGGGGGGGGTAATGATTACAAGGGCCTCTTCCCCACAACCCTGGCCTAGTGGTTGTGGGGGTCTGCAGGCATCGGGGTTTATGAGAGTCTGAAAGTGCCTTTAACAATAGGGGGGCCAGATACACCCCCCATGTGAATGCCTAAGGGATACATACACATACTCATTCACAATTTTTTTTTTAAGTATGTAACGCCCACCTACTTAGGTGTGTGCTAAAGTAGGCAGATAGGATTAGTGTCAGGCCAATTTGCAGTGTTTTACTCTGTTGGTTTAAACCTGGTTGGGTTAAATTGGTTGGGAGAAATTACAGAATAGCAGGAGGGTGTGACCACCTGTATTCTGTCTGATTGATGCCCTGTTCTTCCAGTGAGAGGTTCTGGAGGGAGCATGGGTTGCATACAGGATGCAGTTAGTTTGTGTAGGTCACCCTGAACCAATCGTTAATTTGAATGGGCAGGGGCTTTCAGGCCTATATAAACTGTGGGTCACATGCTCAAAGGGAGGATGGGAATTGTAAGAGAAGAAGACAGCATGTAGGTGCTGGTGCAGCAGAGGAGCTCTCCCCTCTGGGGAGAGCAATGTGCCATGCAGGGAGGAGAAATGGAGGAGACATCAGGAGGAAACTGCTAGGACTAACAGGAGGAAGACTGGGTGTTCAACATTCTGTGGCAATCATGGACTGTTGATAAGGAGTACAAGTGAGTGGAAACCCAGGGAAACAGTATTTCCAAAGACTGGTGGGTGTTAAAGTGCGGGTCTAAAAGGAGGAGGTGCAGATCTTCAGCCTTAAAGAATCAATACCTCGCAAAGAGCATTGGTGTGCGGGTCAATACAGAAGTCTGTGCAAAGGGAGTTGGGCCTTAAAGAATTAACACCCTGGAGAAATCCAATCAGTCAGCCTAAGAACTTTATTCAGAGTAACGTTCTTTGGACATAATTTGGAGGTGCTGTACAGTTGGGAAGTAGCAGTAAACAGGAGGGAGGAAAGATGCAAAGTATAACAGAAAGTGGCTGTCAAAAGGATGTGGTAGATCAGAGTATGCCCGGACTTTTCCTGAACTGGCATGGTGGGATCGCACCGATCGCACAAATCAACATAGGTAGGTGAGGCCTGGTACTTCCAGCATCCATTACCAAGTGTTTTTCAGAGAGGCACTGTTCAGTTCGCTAAGGGAAAAGGTTATAATTACCATTACAGGAACCAAAGATGTAGAGGCAGCTTATACTTCTTGAAGATACAGACTGTACATATTGCACATTCTTTTCTGCTATGCATCAAGAAAAAGAAATAAAGTTAAAGTTCTACTGTTCTGGAGGGTTTGCTGTATGATTCATGCAGGGAAGGAGTAATGGGGTCACACTACAGAAAAGAACGAACTAACTAGCAGCTCCTACAGGGGTAGTGAGCTACAAGTATATATAAAAACACATTTTTTGACAAAGTCTTTGTTAAAAAAAATTCCCACAACACGTACACCCATGTCAATCAATGTCAATCATGATGCCCAATGCCCACTGTTAAATGACAACACCAACCCAACAATGCCAATTGCAGAATGACAGCAATATAGAGTTTTAATCAGCAATATATGGGAAGGGGTGGGGATAGTGGTATGGTAACATAATTTTCCAAACATAGCCATATGGCCATATTTAGAACATTATGCCAACCCCTATCTCTGCCCTTTTTCTTATGTGGCCACAGATTCCTACTCATGTAAGTGAATAGACCCAGTGATGTCAGTGGTTGGTTAGCATTTGGTGGGTGCAAGCAACCTCTGACATCTAGAAGCTGTCACATTCATCCAGGGTGAACAAATATTTGGTGTTAGGATGGACATCTGAACAGTGTGTGTTCAGTCTGAACTCTGAACTTAAGTTCGGACTAAACAATCAGCTCATCCCTAAACAGGGCTGGTGCAAGGATTTTTGACACCCTAGGTGAAACCTAATTTTGCTGCCCCCCTCTTTGGCTCCATCCCTGACTCCACCCCCTTTGCCCTGCCCATGTATACCCCACCTTTTTAATGAAGCGCCTATCAAATGCAGCCTCACCAGCACCCATCAATGCAGCCTCACCAGCACCCATCAATACAGCCTCACCAGCACCCATCAATGCAGCCTCACCAGCGCCCATCAAATGCAGCCTCACCAGCGCCCATCAAATGCAGCCTCACCGGCACCCATAAATGCAGCCTACCAGTGCCCATAAATGAATGTTTGCTTGCTTCCATTCATTTGAGAGTTGGGACACAAGCCGCTGCGCCTCTACACTATCTGCGAATGGAGTGGCGACTGCCTGCTAATGCTGGTGCTTGCTGCAGAAAGATGAGAATAGGAACACCAGTGGCCGGGCGCTCTAGGCAGCAGTGCACCCTAGTCGTCTGCCTAGTTTGCCTAGTGGTAGCACCGGCCCTGTCCCTAAACACATGTAAATGTTAGATGCCAAATCTGAACCCCATTGAAATGAACATGTAATAAAGAAAAAACACATTAAAAAAAATCCTTTTAGCAGGGTGAAGTGATGTTAATAATGTCCACAACCCTGGCCCCCAGGTATAAACTCTATGTGATACATATTATCCCTACTCATTCACAAAAAAAGAAAAGTAAATACAGAAACTTATTAACCTCCCTGGCGGTATGATTATTTCAGATTTTAGGTGCTGAAAGCGGTACCATTATTTTTGCATGGAAATGTGGCGTTTTATATTGTAGGCCTGTAATTCTTTGGAATAACTCACTGAAATCTGTCCAAACAAGAGTCTAGTAGACATCCTGGGTATGATAAAGTTTGAAACACAAAATCATAAATTATAATATAATAAATAACTATAAATAATAACAAATAATAATATAATAGTAATAATACTTTTTATTCAATAAATTTTAGTAAATAATATAAATCAAAAACACTGACATTTTTTTTGGCCAAACAAGAGTGCAATATTAGTAGTCATATTGCTTTAGTAAACGTCTCGGGTATGGTAAATTTTAAAACAGGGTACAGCACAAAGTCCGACGTCACAGTCAGGACAGTAGAACCGGGTTTCTTTTCTGACTTTCCTTCCTGTGTCGTCACGTTTAGAGCAGCAAACCACACACATCCTTGTGGGTGCTGCCTTCTTTTCCGTTGGTGGAATGTGGTCCATAAAGTGTCGACCTGTCAGACGTTCCGGGTTCACAACGCCAGCAGCACGACGTCCAGATCGATTTACAGTGGTTGGTGTTTGGTGCTTCAGAAATATGAGTTCTGCAACTTTCCAAACGAAGTCTGCATGAATCACAGGCCTGTCACTCTTTTTTTTTAGAAGAATGAAAGTGTTCCACAGGCACTGTTCAAGAAGATGTCTGAAGATTTTTTTGTAATATTTTTTTTGTTGCTTTCTCATAGCAGGGTAAAAAGTCATGGCCTGGTCAGCTCTGTCAACACCTCCCATTGTGTTGTTGTAGTCCATTACGAGTTGAGGTTTCATAATGTCTTTTCCACCTTTTGTATGTACCATGACAGTAGAGTTGTTGTGAATAGTACTCATTAGGCACACATCTTTTTTATCTCGCCATCTTAGTGCCATCATTTTGCCTTTTTGTCAGGCAACTATTTCTCCTTCCTTGAGCTTTTTATTGGCAAAGGTTGGCGGCATGTCACGCCGGTTAGCTCTAACAGTCCCGTATGCATCCGTCTTGTGTTGTAGAAGGAACTCATAGAGTTCTGGAGAAGTATAAAAATTATCTGTGGTTACACAGTACCCTTGATTCAACAATGGCTCAATCAAAGTGAGAACAGAAGCGGTTGCCATTCCATATTGACTGAATCTGTCGTTGAATTTGGTCCCTTTCCCGGTGTAAAGGACCGAATTCATATATAACCAGTGCTGGCTTCACAGAGCATGAATGATTTTATGCCGAATCGCGCTCTCTTAGATGCGATGTACTGTATCCAGCTAAGTCTTCCTTTGTAGGCCATAAGACTTTCGTCGATACTGACGTCTCTGTCTGGTACATAGGTCTGCTGGAAATTTTTCTGAATAATTTGATATAAGTCGCAAATTTTTTTCAGTTTTGGAGGTGGATGAGAAGTCTCATCAAATTCGTCATTATTTTGAAAATGCAGATATTTCATTATGAGAGAAAATTTGTATTCCGACATGATGGTGCCAAAAAAAGGAGTGGCTAATATTTTGTTGGTTGTCCAGTACCATTTCTGCAGGGGTTTCCCCACCACTCCCTGGAGAATAATTAGGCCCAGAAACTTCCAGATGTCCTCCTTGGTCACTGGTTCCCATTTTCTGCTCCTTGAAAACCTCTGCGGTATAGCAGCTTGTTGCTCCTGGTATCGGTTTGTCTCCGTAACAATTCTTTCTATGACCTCATCAGTCAAAAAGAGTTGGAGGTATCCCAAGGGGCTGTCATCTTCAACCTCCACTTTTATACCAGGCGCTCCGGTAAACGGGAATCTTGGGGGTGCTGTGCGCTCCGTACCGCAATCAATCGATTACCAAGTCCGCACATCGCTGGGCAAAGTCGCAGGATCATCGCTGAAATCGCTTTCCGTGCCTGATGACGAACTTCCCCATGATTCGCTATCACTCACTTCTGCAATCGATTCTGTCTCGCTGTCGCTGTTTTCCAGCAGGTCATATGTCGCTTTTGAGGTTGAAGTGCGCTTTTTGGATGCCATGGTCGCTCTGCAGTTTCCAGACACAAAGTACAGTAAAACTGCAGGCAGGGGCACTGGACAAAGCACTGTGGGGCAATCTGAGGTCAATTTTATTATATTTATTATATTTAGTAATGTAATCCAATAGGATTACAATGTATCAGTGTGTTTGTGTTATATACTATTTGAATTTGCCGCCGGTTCCACCCCCTGCGTCGCTACGCTCGCAGGGAATGGAAGCCAGGGCACACAGAGCACACAGTGCATCGGGCGGAAGATCCGGCCGCTGAACACAGTGTGAGAACATCGCGGGATCCCGGAGACAAGGTGAGTCGCGTCTTCCAGGATCCAGCGATGCGATCCCGAGTCTGGTTCGGGGTTACCGCTTTTGGTACTAAAATCTCACCCCGAGCAGACTCGGGAATACCGCCAGGGGGGTTAAAAAATTTCCCAAGATATAAATCCATTTTCAATCACGTTTTCCAACAGTGCAGATTTATGTTAGTCATGATGAATGATGCCCACCAAAAGAAAAAATTCAGTTGATGGACAAACATGTCTGTTCTCATTGGAGCATATCCCGGGCTCCACCACTAAAAGTAGAGTGGAGTCTCCCTGGTAATGTAATTGGCCAAATCATTATCATGATCAATATAATCTCCCAAATATGGCCTTGTGGTCATATTTGTTCAGTGATGTCACACTAACCCCTCACTTTGTTTACATGGCCGGGGACCAATAAATGAGTGGAGCTGACTGCCATCACTGGTTGCTATGGAAGTGGCAGGTGCTGGCATACGCTGCTTACTTAGCAACCATTGACAGCAAGTAGGTGTATTTTTGCTGCTACTGTATTATTCTGCTTCTACTATATTATTATATTCAGCTTCTGACGGGTAAGCAAAAAAAGTCGGGCGTTCAGATGAACAACTAAAATTTGGCCTGATCTCATGTTCAGACCAAACTTTGAGCTCATCCCTACTTAGTACCCACTCAGATACAACTCTGCACTAAATTATATGTACTGTATACCCAATCACTAAAATCTTATATATGCTGTCAATTTAGTATCAAAGGTCATTTTCAATATTTTGCAGCTTTCAAGAGACTAATACCCCATGATTCAATTACTTATAATACACAGTTTTGGTAAATTAAATGTCACTTGTCAGATTTACTGTACCTACTGTATTTTTCGCTCCATAAGACGGACCTGACCATAAGACGCACCTAGATTTTAGAGGAGGAAAACAAGAAAAAAAATATTCTGAACCAAATGGTGTCTTGGCCTGTATATATATATATATATATATATATATATATATATATATATATACACACACACACAGATAGTATCTCACAAAAGTGAGTACACTCCTCACATTTTTGTAAATATTTTATTATATCTTTTCATGTGACAACACTGAAGACATGACACTTTGCTACAATGTAAAGTAGTTAGTGTACAGCTTGTATAACAGTGTAAATTTGCTGTCCCCTATGAGAGACATAGGTAAAATATCGCATTTCAACAATATACATTAAAACCACATGGATAGAGTTAATCAGTGTATGCAAAGAAAGCATGTCCAAACACAATTTATAGAAAATTATTAAACAGAGATCATCAAAAAACAAAAAGCAGAATAAATCTGATCAAACAGACCGAGATCCATTTAGTCAAGGAACAGTAATAATGATAATGATAATCTTACCAGGCTGAGCAAATCACTAAAGTAGAGGATTGATTCGATAAACACAGTGAATAGCATTCAAGATAAAGGTAGGTCTCACCTATGAAGGTTCCTATCAAGTATGGCCACAGAGGGGCTGAGCATAAATGTGTCCTTACTGAAGAACTAAATAAAAAATGTGTATATATATATATATATATATATATATATATATATATATATATATATAGTGAGTAATGGCATATCAAGCACATACAATCTAAGGGGCGCTGAAAATCAACACCAACATAGACAAATAATTAATTTTTTCTAAGCACCTTAAAAGTCCCGGGGGTAATCTACCCCACCTCCCTCTTTCTTTCTTTGTTCTTTTCATGGGATGTGGTGCCAAGGTTGACTGTTTCTGCCCTCCTCATTCAGATGCTCAATAGGGTTTAGGTCTGGAGACATGCTTGGCCAGTTCATCACCAGGGAGGGAATCATGCTCTGCTTCAGTATGTCACAGTACATGTTGGCATTCATGGTTCCCTCAATGAACTGTAGCTCCCCAGTGCTGTCAGCACTCATGCAGCCCCGGATAATGACACTCCCACCACCACACTTGACTGTAGGCAAAACACACTTGTCTTTGTACTCCTCACCTGGTTGCCGCCACACACACTTGACACTATCTGAACCAAATAAGTTTATCTTGGTTTCATCAGACCACAGGACATGGTTCCAGTAATCTATGTCCTCAGTCTGCTTGTCTTCAGAAAACTGTTTGCAGGCTTTCTTGTGCATTATCTTTAGAAGAGGCTTTCTTCTGGGATGACAGCCATGCAGACCAATTTGATGCAGTGTGAGGCATATGGTCTGAGTACTGACAGGCTGACCCCCCACCCCTTCAACCTCTGCAGCAATGCTGGCAGCACTCATACATCTATTTTCCAAACACAACCTCTGAAAATGACGGTGAGCACGTGCACTCAACTTCTTTGGTCAACCATGGCGAGGCCTGTTCTGAGTGGAACCTGTCCTGTTAAACTGCTCTATGGTCTTGGCCACCGTGCTGCAGCTCAGTTTCAGGGTCTTGGAATCTTCTTATAGCCTAGGCCATATTTATGTAGAGCAACAGTTCTTTTTTTCAGATCCCCAGAGAGTTCCTTGCTATGAGGTGACATGTTGAACTTCCAGTGACCAGTATAAGAGTGAGAGAGTGAGAGCGATAACACCAAATTAAACACACCTGCTCCCCATTCACGCCTGAGACCTGTGTGTTGAGGCGACAGCAAATTTACACTGTTATACAAGCTGTACACTCACTAATTGTAGCAAAGTGTCATTTCTTCAGTGTTGTCACATGAAAAGATATGATAAAATATTTACAAAAATGTGAGGGGTGTACTCACTTTTGTGAGATACTGTATGTGAGGACAAGTTTACAAGGACCTGTTGGATTTTAAGGACTTTTGAATTGTATCACTGGAATGATAGAGTTTTCAAGCATAATAGAGTTCTTGGATACTCGCTTGGGGTGGTATAATCTTTCCGGTTGCTGTGGGAAGTGATTGTACGGTGCTTGTGTGCTGATAGCTATTAAGAAGTTTAGGATTATGTTTAATTGTGACAATAAATGATAATAACTCTAACACTGATCTAACCTGGCTATGACAAATTGGGGGTTATTTACAAAAGGCAAATCCACTTTGCACTGCAAGTGCACTGAAAGTACACTTGAAAGTGCAGTCGCTGTAGATCTGAGGGGAAGATCTGAAATGAGGGGAAGCTCTGCTGATTTTATCATCCAATCATGTGCAAGCTAAAATTAAGTTTTTTATTTTCCTTGCATGTCCCCCTTAGATCTACAGCGACTGAACTTCCAAGTGCACTTGTAGTGCAAAGTGGATTTGCCTTTTTGTAAATAACCCCCATTATGTTTTTTTTTTTTAATTGTTTTATTTACATTTTCAACATAGTATAAGCATGACACATGTCAAGTAACAACTCAAAAAAGAAAAAACATAAATGAGTCATACATCAGCACAAGTGGCCAGCATGGCCCAACGGATAATAATGATCTATGTCAGGGTAAGGGCCCACAACAGTTTCACATAAAGAATTAGTATTTTCCCATAATAATATCATCTGAAACTGACTACGGTATCCAGATATATAATCAACCCTCCACAGATGGAACTCACAATATATACCATCTGATACTGAATCCCATCACATCGTTACATAAAGTTCTACATAGTGTTGATAACAAAGAGAGACAGTTCTCAGTAGATATCATTCACCCATCCTTCCCACACTTTGTCAATTTTTTCCGGAACCCCTCTACTGACATACATAGCCTTATAAAGAGGTAGGATTTTATTTATTAGAGTTTTCCAAGCCGTGATGGTTGGAGAATTAGATTTTTCCAAGAACAGATAATACTTTTTCTAGCCTAATAGAGTAATAAGGTTAGGAGAGTTCAGATTACCTTTGTAGGGACCAAGGGGTCAACCAATCCCAGCAGGCAAATTTCCACAGAACGAATTCTGTTTAACAGCGTGACAGAATTTATACATTGTACTACATTGAGCCAAAATAGTTATATTACAATTCCAGAATATATGAATAAAATCTGCATGGGAATAATTACAACAACTAGGTGATTGGAAGGGGAATATTTTAGCCAATCTTAAAATTGATATTGAATAAGTTGGTCTCTAGCAGACAGCACTCTAGTGAAAGAGGAGTCCCAAAGATCATCCCAGTCATCTCCATCCATACTAGGAAAGTTAACCAACCAAGCGTTACGACAGGGTAGTCGTAACCTAGCTGTGTCAATAAATAACTGTTTGTATATGGAGGATAGCTCCTTTTTTTAAGAATGTCATACCTTAGTAAGGCCTCTAAGTCACCCACACGCACCGCTAAACCTGAGGGGCCTGAACTGAGTCTGGTAGGCATGTCTGAGCTGTAGGTAGCGAAAGAGGTAAGAGTTAGGCAGTCCAAGTTGGACTTTTAGATCATCAAATGCAAGCAGTGTCCCATTCCGTACCACAAATCCTACTGTTTTGACCCCAAATTTAGTCCAAATAATGGGGTCAGGATAAGCATAAAAGTGATGTAACTGAGGGTTTTTCCACAAGGGCATATATAAAGGGAAACTATACTAACACCTCCATGTTCTGCCTGCCTAGTCACTTCCCAAGCCCGAATTGCGGCTAGCATAGATACAGTGAGAAGATATGGGGCTCTAGTTCCCTGGAATACCAAATGAAACAATGAGGTTGATTTACTAAGCCTGGAGAGTGAAAAATCTGGTGCAGCTGTGCATGGTAGCCAATCAGCTTCTAACTTCAGCTTGTTCTATTAAGCTTTGACAAAAAAAAAAACCTGGAAGAGGATTGGTTTCTATGCATAGCTGCACCAGATTTTGCACTCTCCAGTTTTAGTAAATCAACCCCAATGCCTCA
This sequence comes from Aquarana catesbeiana, assembly GCF_042186555.1. NCBI lineage: Eukaryota > Metazoa > Chordata > Amphibia > Anura > Ranidae > Aquarana > Aquarana catesbeiana. Next base: position 364,162,245 of record NC_133326.1, on the reverse strand, counting down.
TAGGAGCCAACAACGGCTACCTCCAGAGACACCGCCGCATCATTGTCCAGCATAATCAGCCACCTATGAACATTAACCAATTGCCCTGGCAAAGTAATGGTAAAAGTTAGGAACCGCCAACCCCCCCTTCTTCCATGGCTGTTGAAGGACCTAAATTCAAAACAGAAGCAACAGTGCTGCTACTCATACAACATACTGATGAATAAGCTCCTGGGTGCCCAATTCACAGCTGTTTCACTGAGTGCATTTATAGAAAGATTATCCTCACACCAATAGTTGCTCTTAAAAAATCTTCACCTTTATTCAAGAACCACAGTACTCAACCACTGATAAGATCAGTTGACGCGTTTCAGCCTATGAGGCCTTAGTCATAACTACATTTAGACACAAAACTTTTAAATATGTTGTGGCTCTACATATCACATGCTCCACCCATTAATTGTCCTAATTGATTGTAGACAATTGACAAAAGACAAAATCAATTATAGTATATACTAGGGAGTCCCATGTGTATGCCACTAATGTTCACAAACTACAAAATTATGATATACTTAGAGAAAAACCAAGAAAAAATAAAAATAAATAAAACATTAGTGAAATTAAAAGAATTATAAAGAGACCAGGAGAGAAAAGAGATACTGGAGAGAGACAATTTATTGTAGGTGCAGATCTAGATCCCCTCTCAGGTTTAACCCCTGGGGTGATCTAGAGTTCTGTCTAAAAATCCACCATGCCTCTCTTCCCAGTAACCTTCTCTCCCTGTCACCTCCTCTAGGTGAGTGAGACAGACGTTCTATTCCTCCAAAACGAAATGAGGAAAGATCACCCTGATGGCATTCCCTAAAGTGAGTTGCCTTGGAAATATTTTTGACATTTGAATTATGTTGAAGGACCTGCAGTTTAATATGCGGATGCACCCTTGCTACAAAAAATTAGATACCAGGCGGTCAATGGTCCTAAAAATAGTTTTAGGTATCCAAATCGGCGAGTGTCTAAAAAAATATACAAGAAACGGGGGAGGAATTTATTTTTTTAAATTAATCTTCTCAATCAATATTTCCAAGGCAACTCACTTTAGGGAATGCCATCAGGGTGATCTTTCCTCATTTCGTTTTGGAGGAATAGAACGTCTGTCTCACTCACCTAGAGGAGGTGACAGGGAGAGAAGGTTACTGGCTGTGAGTGGAAGATTCCGCCAGGCCTAAAGTCTCTGTTCAAGGCTTTGGATAACAGGGGTTACATTTAATGTTATGAAGTCTGTAATGGCATTGAAGATCTCAAGTCCTAGGTATTTAACCTTGTCAACCCACTGTAGCGGACACAAACAGTTTTAATGAGCAAGACAAAGCCAAAATATGCTAAAGACAGAGAATACATGAAGGTGTTTTTAATTCAAGAATTAATAAAACACAGATTAACAGTGAACGGGGGGAGGGGGGGAGTTTTTGCTTTCTGACCCTAATGTCTCCCTATGCAGCAGGGAGTGTTAGGAACCTTGGTGTCACATTGATTGGGTGGACCTTTTTTTTTTGGCATTCTGCCTAGTCTGGGTAGTGTTTGTTACCCATACTGTGATGTAACCCTGGCTGTGGGCCAGGGTTGGTCTTGAAAGCCTATGGAGTATGTGCCCCTGGAGTGGCAGTCCAGGGGTGCCAAATAATCACTGTGAGTGGCAGTCACTTTGATTTGAGGCACCACGGTCACTACACCATAGAACATGCTTTTTTAGCACCTGCCTTTTGGCTGGGACCAGAGGAATTTTTTATTCCTGGCCGGAGGGCCTGGTCATTGTTTTACACAATGGCCACTTCTTTCACTCTCCTCTCCACTATCCCTTCCCCCCCAATTTTTATTTATTTTGATTGGAACCTATGTTTGTCACGTCTTGTTTTTGTACATGTTTGTCTCACTGTGTGACGAGTAAGGATGCGGGTCCTTGGGCCAGCCCTGAAAGTCTTGGGAAGGGGTGGACATGGCCTTTTGGCTTAGTTCGCCCTCTCTCATGGGGTCTCCCTTCGGGGGAGCCCCACCTAGTACTTGGGTGGGTTCTGTTTCGGCAGGCCCTCCGGAGAACGGGGTCTGTCTGGTTTCGGCCAGATAGACCATTGTAAAGTACCTTTGTCCCCGTCTGGAGCCTAACGCCCCGGAGGATCAGGGAATTGGCACGTCTGTGTACCCGTTGCACTTTTTTGTGAGCACTCTTTATGTGTGTGCACATTTTTTTGGCACCGGGTGACGTTTTTTTGGGTGTGTTATGCATGCCATAGGCTTTCCAAAAAAAAATACTGTGATGTAATGATGGCTTTGACATGCTATGAGAACAAAAAAGTGTTCTCACCACATGAAAGACTACTAGGATGACTGGTTCTATTCACTGGATATTGAGATACCTCAATCTTGTTCACAAGCTACATATTTTGTTTAGAAGTTTAGGCAATCACTCTGTCACTCTCTGTAGCAGAATCAGAGAAAAGGAGGTATCATCCAGAAATCAAGCTGGCTAGCAAACCAGCTTATAGGGCTTATAGGGCTAAAGGCTTGATTCCTCTAGAGGTAATGGCAACACACTCAATCAGGAGAGTGCGGACTTTGTGGGCTCCTAGTAACAGGGCACCAGGAATAAATGGAGGGTGCAGCATGGTCCTCTATTTAAACTGTAACAAAGAGATGGCCCCTGCCCTCACCTATAACTGGCCTTCACAGCAAGGAGCACATGGAAGGGCAAACGCATGAAAGACAAAACCCCCTCCATGTGCTCCTTGCTGTGATGGACAGTTATAGGTGGGGGCAGGGGCCATCTCTTTGCTACTGGTGTAATTTGGTCAGGGGACACATTGGGCACCTGTGCTGCCATTGTTCTACGTGCTGAGTGTCCAGTGTGCCCCTGTGCCTTTAAGGAGGATTGGGCTACCTCCAGGCCCACCTGCCCCTCATCTAACCATTAGAATTTATGTGCTCCCACTGTGGAGACGCTCATAAATTCAGGTGTTAAGACTGCAAGCAATACACAGGGTGCTGGGAAGAGGCTTTGCAGCTTACGCATGCGTTTGCAAATGCGTGCTAACTAAACCCCTGTTTTTAACGCAGAATGTTGGACAGGTTAATTCGGTTGGTCAGCAGACTGGTTGGTGAGTTGAGCTGGGAATGTTTTCTGGTTTTGTCTTTCATGGAAAATTATCTTTCCCTGTCTCTCCTTTGTGCTCATGCCTTGTCACCCTGTCACATGGGCTTCCAATGGATAATACAAGTCATGGGCATAACTACAGGGGTTTCAGGAGTCACAATTGCGACCTGGCCCCATGCTCCAGGAGGCCTGTGCAGCCCCCCCTGTACACCTGGAGAGGAGGGGGGGCTGGGACGGCATATAGAGAAACCGATCTCCTCCAATTTCCCCTTGCAGCCGCTGAAAGCCTGCTTCTCTTCCCAATTAGCAGCTGCAGGAGGAAAATGGAGGGAATCAGTTTCTTTATGTGCTGCTCCTCCTGTCCAGGTCCCTCTTCCCCCTGTGTGGTCTCCTGCCCCCCTTCCTTGTCCTCCCACAGTGCTGCCAGCTTCCCCCTCCCTGCTCTTACTGGCTGCTGCGGGGGAATGCGCCAGGATAGAGAGCAGGGAAGGGGCTTGTAAAAATGTAATTTACCACCCCTTCCTTTTCTGAATGGACAGAGTCAGTGATTGGTACCGATCACTAACTTTGTCTATTTTTAACTGAAGCTGTGTTTACTATGTTGTAGTTTGTGAATGAATGGGAAGCTCTGTACAAAACTATTCTTGTCCATTCTTTCTGTGCTGCTGAGGTCTGTTTAGACCCCTGATATTTCACCAAAGCCCTAAAAAAAATTGTAAAAAAACAATAAAAAATAAAACAACAAAAATAAAGAACTGCTGACACCAGTGGCAGAATTACCAGGGTCACAAAGGTCACACTGGGCTTGGAGGGAAGGGCCCCGTTTGGAGGTCAGGGGGCCCTTCATGGGTTCTTGCACCGGGTCCCAGAAGATTCTAGTTACACCTTTGCTACAAGTGGCTGTGCTGATGCTCAATAAACAGGCACGTTCAGCCATTGTAGACAGGAAGTGGTTGAAAGTGGCTGTAGAGGATCAGCAGCACCAACAAAGGATGAAAAAACTAAAAATATCTTTTTTCTAAAACAAAAAAAAATGCAGTGGTATATGATGCACAGTGTCTTAACGTAATCAAGTTAGGTCTACATCTACTTATTAGTTATTAAAGGAAGTTTTATTGTTAGTATTTTTAATAGTGAGGATCATGAAGTAATAGTTTTATAATATTGAGGCTCATAAGTTAAGTTTGATGTTATTTAGGAGCCTGTACAAGGGCTGAAATCGCACCCAAGTCAGACCAAGGTAGTGCAGGAACCCTTTCTAAAGTTGGAACGACTTATGTAGTATCAGTTAAGATGGTTCTCATAGAGAAACATTGAATTTGACATGCCATGCAACTCGGGGTCTCACAAATCACATCCCATGTCGCAGCAGTGTGAACCGAGTCTTAAGCCCCATACACACGATCCGAATATCGGACGAATGATCGTCCGTTTTTGTTTGCATGCTAATCTCACATCGAATCTGATGAGTTTACTAAAGTCCCGAAAATTCCCGTACGACAGAATAAAAATTCGGAAGCGATGTCATGTGTTGCAATGCATTTGTATTGCATTTTCGAACGATAGCTGTACCGATTAAACGAAAATCGTACGATCTGGCATCGTACGGAAAAAATTTCCGTGCATGTCCGATAGAATAATATCGGATGAACTGTCCTGATCGGCTCTCGAAAGCTCTGTACTAACGATCCGATTATCGTACGATCGTTTCGAATGCGGCATTTTACGTACGACTTTCGGATCGTGTGTACGGGGCTTTAGAGATAAATATAGACGTTTATTTGTTTTCAAAAAAAGGTAAAAAAGACCGTACAGTCAACAAGTAGCAACAAAATTTGGTCAGAAAAGAAATGTCACAACTCAACATAGTACTAGAAACAAAATAGCATAAAGCATCACAAAAACAGCAGGCTATGACACTAGAATATAAATGATGAGAGATGGCGTAACCTGCCAAATGTAATACTAGTACAATGCATGTGGTCATAAGAAAAAATGCCATATACGACCTGATGATTTTATGTTTTATCAGTTTTGTCTAATTATGCCAATAGAAGTTTATTTTAGATAACTGCTAGTTTATTTTACACTTTCTATTGTAATGAGACTGACATGCTAAAATCAGACTGACATATATTAACTTAAATGAATGAACCAGGCCAGTTACATAAATCATTGATTATATATTTGCATACAGCATGTAGTGCAGCTGTGCAAGTCAATGCCATGGGATTTTTCATAGGCAGCACTCAAGCTGAGTTAATCCAAAAGTACTGCTGTTAATTGTAACCTGGCATACCCACTTTGTATATAATAAGCTAATTAATAATAGAGGTAAAAATGGAAAAGCTCTTAAAGATACAATAAACAATATTATAATTCTCCAAAAAGAATCAATGCACATCCACTGCTTATTGGCCCTGTCACCTATTTTTTATTAAATTGTTTCTTACTGTGTTTTTCTGCCTCCTTATAATGTCCTTTGTGAGCTCCCTAACCTATCCTTTCCCCCTCACTTCCATTTGTTTGGTAATGTGCACTACCCTACACACTACAAATCCCATAGTCCATTTTAGAAGCGAGCAAGAGGGTGGTTATTTCCTACATACAGGGGCAACATAGAAAACAAATGTAACCACCCTCAAACAGGGAGTCACAACAGAAAAAACAGAAAAAAGGGATTGGAGGCAGTGCTGGCTTTGTAAGGGGGCAACAAGGACAATTACCATGGGCCCCCCCATACCAGAGGGGGCCCCAGACTTCCTTTATAGAAAAATAAAAGGTGTTTTCCCTTTAGACTTCAGTAGTGTTTTCATTGAGGAAATTGTCCAGTTTTCAGCCTTTGCCAAGCATCGCTCATGTCTCACTCCATCTCAACAGGCAGCTTTATTACATGATGAAGGGCTTGCTGATACCTTTCCAGGTGTTAATGTAGCTCTTAGAATATATTTGTGCATGATGGTCACTAGTTGTTCTGGAGAAAGTTTGTTCAGCAAATTGTACTGAAAAAGAATTATCTGAGAACCATAAAAACACATGAAAGACTAATGCCGCGGACACATGATCGGATTTCCAATGGGAAATGTTGGATGTGAGCTTGTTGGCGGAAAGTCAGACTGTGTGTATGCTCCATCGGACAATTGTTGTCGGATTTTCCGCCAACAAATTTTGGCCAGCATGTTCTCAAATTTTCCGCCAACAAATGTGTGTTGTCGGACTTTCCGATCGTGTGTACACAAGTCCATCGGACAAAAGTCCAAAGTACAAAAGGACTTTCCGATCGTGTGTACACAAGTCCATCGGAAAAAAGTCCAAAGTACAAAAGGACTTTCCGATCATGTGTACACAAGTCCATCGGACAAAAGGCCAAAGTACAAACAGGCATGCTTGGAAGCAGAAGCGGTCGGTCTTGTAAACTAGCGTTTGTAATGGAGAATTAACATTCGTGATATGGCAAATTATGAAGTCTCGAAATGCAGCGCACATTCTCTTCTTCTTTAATGGGATAATAATGAAGCTGCTTTGCTGATGATAATGATGGAGTTATTGCAAACTAATTTTCAAAGGCTTTTTTTTTCTAGTAATATCTAGAATAATATTATTATGTTTTTTTTTTTTTTTTTTTTTGCATTAAAAGAAAAAAATAGACATGCTACAGTGGGGACGGAAAGTATTCAGACCCCCTTAAATTTTTCACTCTTTGTTATATTGTAGCCATTTGCTAAAATCATTTAAGTTCATTTTTATTCCTCATTAATGTACACACAGTACCCCATATTGACAGAAAAACACAGAATTGTTGACATTTTTGCAGATTTATTAAAAAAGAAAAACTGAAATATCACATGGTCCTACGTATTCGGACCCTTTGCTGTGACACTCATATATTTAACTCAGGTGCTGTCTATTTCTTCTGATCATCCTTGAGATGGTTCTACACCTTCATTTGAGTCCAGCAGTGTTTGATTATACTGATTGGACTTGATTAGGAAAGCCACACACCTGTCTTTATAAGACCTCACAGCTCACAGTGCATGTCAGAGCAAATGAGAATCATGAGGTCAAAGGAACTGCCTGAAGAGCTCAGAAACAGAATTGTGGCAAGGCACAGATCTGGCCAAGGTTACAAATAAATTTCCGCTGCACTTAAGGTTCCTAAGAGCACAGTGGCCTCCATAATCCTTAAATGGAAGACGTTTGGGATGACCAGAACCCTTCCTAGAGCTGGCCGTCCAGCCAAACTGAGCTATCGGGGGAGAAGAGCCTTGGTGAGAGAGGTAAAGAAGAACCCAAAGATCACTGTGGCTGAGCTCCAGAGATGCAGTCGGGAGATGGGAGAAAGTTGTAGAAAGTCAACCATCACTGCAGCCCTCCACCAGTCGGGGCTTTATGGTAGAGTGGCCTGACGGAAGCCTCTCCTCAGTGCAAGACACATGAAAGCCCGCATGGAGTTTGCTAAAAAAAACACCTGAAGGACTCCAAGATGGTGAGAAATAAGATTCTCTGGTCTGATGAGACCAAGATAGAATTTTTTGGCCTTACTTCTAAGCGGTATGTGTGGAGAAAACCAGGCACTGCTCATCACCTGTCCAATACAGTCCCAACAGTGAAGCATGGTGGTGGCAGCATCATGCTGTGGGGGTGTTTTTCAGCTGCAGGGAAAGGACGACTGATTGCAATCGAGGGAAAGATGAATGCGGCCAAGTACAGTGATATCCTGGACGAAAGCCTTCTCCAGAGTGCTCAGGACCTCAGACTGGGCCGAAGGTTTACCTTCCAACAAGACAATGACCCTAAGCACACAGCTAAAATAAGGAAGGAGTGGCTTCACAACAACTCCGTGACTGTTCTTGAATGGCCCAGCCAGAGCCCTGACTTAAACCCAATTGAGCATCTCTGGAGAGACCTAAAAATGGCTGTCCACCAACGTTTATCATCCAACCTGACAGAACTGGAGAGGATCTGCAAGGAGGAATGGCAGAGGCTCCCCAAATCCAGGTGTGAAAAACTTGTTGCATCTTTCCCAAAAAGACTCATGGCTGTATTAGATCAAAAGGGTGCTTCTACTAAATGCTGAGCAAAGGATCTGAATACTTAGAATTGTTGACATTTTTGCAGATTTATTAAAAAAGAAAAACTGAAATATCACCTGGTTCTGTGTTTTTCTATCAATATGGGGTGCTGTGTGTACATTAATGAGGAAAAAAAATTAACTTAAATTATTTTAGCAAATGGCTGCAATATAAGAAAGAGTGAAAAATGTAAGGGGGTCTGAATATGTATATGCCAATAGAACTTAACCAAAAAGTGCATTCTATACATCCAAAAATATAGAAAATATACCAAATCAAATCATTATTCAACCAAAAAAAAAAGCAATAACTCCAAGGCCAATAATAAATAACACGTTAAATCCTCCGATTCCGCAAAATGTCTGGTTGATGAACGGCCATTCAGAAACTAACTGAAAAGCCCAAAATGAAAAGCGTGAAAAGAAAAGTGTGAAAGCAACACTCACCAAACTTCTACTAACAATTAATAGAAGGAGCCCAAAGGGTGGCGCTAAAGAGCTGAAAAACCACATAGTACGTATAGTACATCACTACATTTGTAATTGTTGGCCAACATTTGTGTGACCGTGTGTATGTAAGACAAGTTTGAGCCAACACCCTTCAAACAAAATTCCATGGTTTTGTTGTGGGAAAGTCCGATCATGTGTACGGGGATTTAGTGCTCTGTGCCTACTGGCTGGCAAGAGCAGTGTCATCAAGATTATACAGTTTGATGAGTTAGTTTAAAAATTTGCAGATGCTAGGTGCAGGAAGAAAGACTTTTTATAAATATTGTACTGTGATGTATAGCTTGCCAGATCCAATTACCTGTGTAATGTGTATTCTTAGTCAATAAAATTGAAAAAAAATCAAGTGTCTTCTTCGGAACCTAACTTCTATTTTTTTTCTTTTTTAGAACAAATGCAGTTTATTATTCATTTCAGTTCACTTTTTATTTGTCATATAATATAATTTCTATGTTGAGAGGCCCCTGAACTTGAAGTGCCCCAGGCCCCCCAAGGTCTAAATCTGGCACTCGCTGAGACCTTTCACACGGGCTTTCCAATCAGGTCCACCTGTCAGTTTTTCAGGCGGACCTGATCGGACGCTCCATTCACTCCTATGGAGTGGCGGATATCAGTGGACATGTCGCCGCTGCTATCTGATCCGATCCTGCCCGTGAGATCCAGACAGATGGTGACCCTAATTTCCATCTGTCTGGCAGATCGGATGGGATCAGATGAGAACGGACAGGTAGTCTGTTTTCATCCGATCTCCCCATAGAGGAGAGCGGGGCTCTGACAGCTCCGTCTCTGCACAGTGAGCGAAGACTGACCTGTCACCTGCCTGCTCAGCGGGGATCAACTAATCAATCCCCCACTGAGACAAGCGGAGTCCTCCGGGCGGACCGCCCATGTGAAAGGACTCTAATTTTAAGAAAACATACTTTTTACCCTATCACAATCCCACTATAAGTTGCTGATACCCGCCACTATAGCATCTATAGCTGCATAATTTCCAGTTTACAGTATCTCACAAAAGTGAGTACACCCCCTCACATTTATGTACATATTTTATTATATCTTTTCATGTGACAACACTGAAGAAATTACACTTTGCTACAATATAAAGTGTTTTGGGTAAGTCTGGAGAAGAGTTGTGCAAGAAGATTGTATGGGGTGTTCCCAGCTCTTGGCTGTTCCAAGGGCCCTCATTTCCGATATAAAGTTGAAAGACATGTATTGACGTAACAGAAGTAATAGGGTGCAGGTACCCAGGGGATGGGCACTTATACATAATAAGGTGTCTGTTCGCCAGACTAGAGGGGGCCAGGTGACACATCAACAGGGTGAAAACTTCCTTGTGGGGGCAGTATTTCAGTCTTATCAGTCCTACAGAGAAGCTCTTGGTTACTGGACATGGGGGAGATGTGCCTGGTTGATGTCTCACCTGAGAGGTTGAAACCCTGCACAGGTAATGCCAGTGAATACACATAGGAGCATGCTCCATTAGATAAAGGGAACAAACGCTGGCTACCAGGGTACAGTATGCCTTCACCACATGGCGCTGCAACATCTCACAGTGGTTGCTAGAAACCTATTACCCTATATGTGCTGAGTATACACTGAATCAAGTGCGGTCATTGTACCAGTGCCTTACTCCCAGAGATGTGCAGACACAGAATGAGGTTCATGCAGGACGTCTATGTCTGAGGAGTAACCGGAAGAGGAGGGATGTATTCAGCACTATATTGGGGGAATAGGAGCTGGGATGGGTGTTGTTAATGGAGTGGACATTGGCCTCCTGAGGAACAAACTCTCAGCCATAGCTTCAGACAGTAAGTGGGGCTTGGTTACTCAGAGAGATTGGTGGCATCCGTGATAACAATCAACAAAGTCACATAAATACCCAAGGTAAAGTGGCTCCAGATTTTCTCAACCGTGTTGAGAGGTTGGTAGAGAGTGTGATGGAATAGGACAGAAATCTGTCATTGGCTCTGGCGTGCACGCAGCGGCAGGCGGGATTATCAACCAGCATTAAGCTGATTGTACAGTCTCTGTATGAGAGGCAGTGGCCTGATGAGTTAGCATCACCGCTCAGTAAGACTTTGCCAAAACACGTTGCTTACACTAATCCAAAGTGGTGGTCGAATGCCTGGATGGGCTGTACTAGTTTGGATTGTGAAAGGTGTTATGCTGTATGATCCCATATACAGAAGTGCAGACTCGGTCTGTATATTTGGTGGCATCAATGGGCTTACTGACTGAGGATTCTATCTTGTTGCATTTGAGGCTAAATTACCCACATGGAATCAGATAAGATGGAAGCTGGAGGCAGGTTGATACTTCCCTCTGTCGGAAGCATGACCATGATGTCCTTTATAGGCCAGGTCAATACATGGTGATGAGCGAAAAATGTTGGGAAGATGTTGCACTCTGTGTTCTGGATGGAGAGGTCATTGCTGGGAAGGAAGCACCTGGGTATTATTTGGCACCAACAGCAATAACCCAGCGCCAATGAGTAGCCACCTGGAGAACTCGATCAAGGCGTGGAGTGTATAACATATATTGTTCTCATACCATGTCATATAATGTTTTATGTGCATTTAGCATGACTAGACATAGAGGGAGAATAGTGCAGCTGGACCAACCGTAGCTGGTAGATACAGATCAAGATAAAACAACAAAAAATGTCCAGCGCTCTGGAATTCACATAAATAAAATAAATAAAATGAAATAAACTAGAATCTGGCAGTCCAAAAATAAAATAAAATCTGGCAGTCCAAAAATGATGATAAAAAAGGACAGTTTATTGAGTCCAATAATAATATAATAAAAATGATAATTCATAAATTGTAAAAACAAGCTTTGAACAAATGAAATTAAACCCACAGTAACACAGAACTATATTGCACTGAATGAAGACATCTTAGTGTGTACTTAGGGTAAAAATATATGTGTATAAGACAGTGGGCCCTTGAGCAGCGGAAAACCCACACATGAAACCCATCCAGGTATGTTGTAGCAGCAGAAGTCAAAATGGAAAAAAGTTGATGAAACAAAAGAAAGGGGGGGGCACCTCGCCCAAGGAATCAAGGGGACTAACAGAAACCCCGCTGGCTGTGTGATCTGAGATCGTAGAGGACAACTCACCGGCTCCAGCGAGCAGAGGATGTGGCGTGGAAGGAGCCGACGCTCCGGCGGGAGGAGAGCAGCGCTGTGTGATCCAAGGTCGGGAGGGACAGCTCTCAGGCTCAAACAGGCAGGGGATGTGGTGTGGGGGGAGCCGGAGCTCCACCGAAGGGAGAACAGCCTCACCGAAGCTCCGCCGCGGGGGCCAGTGACGTCAGCACGGGAGAACCGCCGGAGTGTCAGCTGGTAAACGTGAGCTGCTGGCTCCCGGCTGTGTCTCCTGGATGTGTCTCCTCAGGGATGGATTCAACTCCAAAGGTGGATGGTGTCACTTGGGGGAATCCAGGGATGAAATGGGGAGGAGGATGGAATGTGAATGGCTCCAGCCACGCTGATGGAACACCTCATGTGCCAGATCAAACTGTGACCCTTCAAAAAGAGAATGCTGCAGGGATGAATGGTGTCACCCAGGGGGTCCAATACTTTCTGACGAAAAGTGGAGATTTTAATTCTATGCAATCACAATTTCTGGTTCAAGCCACGGAATTTTGCCTTAAACGTAATTATTTTACTTTTTGTGACCAATTTTATTTACAGTGCATGGGAACCGCTATGGGAGCCAACTTCGCTCCGGTGTATGCCAATCTTACCATGGGCTATTGGGAGGAACACAACATCTGGGCTAACAACCCATTTGCCGAACACATTGTCTTTTTCGGACGGTACATTGACGACATTGTGCTCATATGGAGTGGTGGCCCGGAGCTGTTTTCCTCGTTTGTGGCCCATTGCAATTCCAATTCACTTGGTCTGTCATTCACTCACCTAATAGACCCCCATGAACTTGTGTTCTTGGATTTGGTATTGGCTCACGACCAACATAGGATCTTCACAAAAAATTATGTTAAGCCAACTAGTGGTAATTCCTACCTCCACTTTGGAAGCTGTCATCATCCCAAATGGCCAATTTAACAGATTGAGACGTAATTGTTCCAGGGTAGAGGATTATGTTGAACAAGGGGCCTTGATGGTAAAGAAATTCCAAGAGAAGGGTTACCCACGTGACCTCATCAATGATGCCTTCTTGTCTCACATGAATCCTCCCCCCATGGACAAGATTCCAAAAGTGGATTCAGGATCCAACCAGACAGTGAGATTTATCTCTACGTTCAATGACAGGTTTAAATCTATATCTAGAATTGTCAAAAAACATTTCGGTATCCTACAACTGGACCAGCGTCTAGCTTCGGTATTACCAGAGGTCCCACAAGTGACGTTTCGTAAAGCCCGTACCGTGAAAAATTTATTGGCACCTAGTAAGATAGGAAATAAATCATTCAAATCCCCCCTTGGTATTAGATCATACTTCCATGATAGAAAGGGTATATTCCAGTGTAAGAAGAGGAGCTGTCTGACGTGCCAATTCATTGCCCATGGCACTAAGTCTATTACAACCAACACAGGCAAAAAATACGAAATCAGGCAATTCATCACGTGTTCCACAGACTTCGTTATCTACGTACTACGGTGCCCTTGTGGGCTCCTCTACGTTGGTCGGACCATTCGGGCACTGCGGGCAAGAGTGGGTGACCACCGTAGACTGATTTCTAAAGGAAGTGATGAACATAGTGTCCCTCGACACTTTTTACGTTTCCATAGCAAAGACATCAGACAGTTAGAGGTCTTTGTGATTGAAACTATCCCCAAGGGTACACTAACCAATAATGAGAGATTTTCCTTGTTATGCAAGCGAGAAGTTTTCTGGATTTATATGTTCGACTCGCTTGCCCCCAAGGGGTTGAATGAGGAACTAGAGACTTGTAGCTTTGTGTAAAAAAATTTTTGCTCATGCTGGGTGATTCTTTTTCTTAATAATTCAGTAAAATAAAGCCTTTAGAAAGAGATGTTTTTAGAACTTCATTTTTAATTGCAATTCTAAGCATGTGTTTTTATCATTTATGTACCATTATTGTATGTTCTATTTTAATGAATTTTATTGTATTGGACTTTCCATTGTGGGTCGTTGAGCAGCGGGGAGCCAACATGAGAGATATCATCTTCCCCCTTCTTCCCACAAATGGGTTAATTAATTGTTTTTGTGCCCCCCCCCCCTTTTTTTTTTTTTTTCTCCCCTCCCATTGCTCCCTCCCTCTAAACTATACCAGTATATTTAAACTGTGCGAGTTGCCTCACCCCTTGACTTTGATAAAGCGCTCATGCGCGAAACGCGTCGTCAAGGCAACCCTATGACAGTGGACCCATCCAGAACTAGAGCACGGTGATCATCAACACATTCACCCACCCATCCATCCATTCATCTCCATCTGCGAGTTCCACATTGGCTATCGCCAGTCCCATTATTTCCCTTTTTGCTTTTCCCTTTTTGCTTGTCCATTTCTCCACTGGACCCCCTGGGTGACACCATTCATCCCTGCAGCATTCTCTTTTTGAAGGGTCACAGTTTGATCTGGCACATGAGGTGTTCCATCAGCGTGGCTGGAGCCATTCACATTCCATCCTCCTCCCCATTTCATCCCTGGATTCCCCCAAGTGACACCATCCACCTTTGGAGTTGAATCCATCCCTGAGGAGACACATCCAGGAGACACAGCCGGGAGCCAGCAGCTCACGTTTACCAGCTGACACTCCGGCGGTTCTCCCGTGCTGACGTCACTGGCCCCCGCGGCGGAGCTTCGGTGAGGCTGTTCTCCCTTCGGTGGAGCTCCGGCTCCCCCCACACCACATCCCCTGCCTGTTTGAGCCTGAGAGCTGTCCCTCCCGACCTTGGATCACACAGCGCTGCTCTCCTCCCGCCGGAGCGTCGGCTCCTTCCACGCCACATCCTCTGCTCGCTGGAGCCGGTGAGTTGTCCTCTACGATCTCAGATCACACAGCCAGCGGGGTTTCTGTTAGTCCCCTTGATTCCTTGGGCGAGGTGCCCCCCCCTTTCTTTTGTTTCATCAACTTTTTTCCATTTTGACTTCTGCTGCTACAACATACCTGGATGGGTTTCATGTGTGGGTTTTCCGCTGCTCAAGGGCCCACTGTCTTATACACATATATTTTTACCCTAAGTACACACTAAGATGTCTTCATTCAGTGCAATATAGTTCTGTGTTACTGTGGGTTTAATTTCATTTGTTCAAAGCTTGTTTTTACAATTTATGAATTATCATTTTTATTATATTATTATTGGACTCAATAAACTGTCCTTTTTTATCATCATTTTTGGACTGCCAGATTTTATTTTATTTTTGGACTGCCAGATTCTAGTTTATTTCATTTTATTTATTTTATTTATGTGAATTCCAGAGCGCTGGACATTCTTTGGGTATTATTTGGGACATAGACAAGTTTGTTTCTTTGTCTTAAAGAATACCGATGTAACGTTAGTCATGGAACTAGAGGGTTCCTTGAACCTAACCATAGGTAGAGGTGCATTATATACCCTGGTCATGGTCTCTGAAATCCAGGTACAGGGATGGAGTTGTGTGGGCATGCTGTATTCTCCTCAGTTAATACCCATAGGTGTCCTTCCTGTCCTAGACTCCTTGCGTACCTTAACTAGTAGTCTGTGTCCTGCCTGACAGGAAGACCAGTGCCCCATAAGGTGTGAAGCCTCTATAAAGAAACAAGTGTACCTGGTGGCAGGTGGTTTTCAGTCCGGGTATTCTGACTATTTCCCATCCTTAGGAAAGAGAGGCTTAATGGAGACTGTCTTTTGAGCTGGAGGTGGGCCACTGGGTACCTTAAAACACTATTGAGCTCGAGATACTCAGGATCACATTGGGGGGGTCTTGTGCTACATATTAGGGAAGGGGTTAGGAAAGCCAACTTGCTCTGTCCAGCATTACTTTGCAAGGACAGGCAGGTGGGGGTAGTATCCAGGTTGCCTATAAGTCGTAATAGATTGGTGGATAACTCAGTTCCAGGATCTTCAAAAATCTAACTTGCACTGTTCTCATCCCTAATGGCAGGGATGGAACATTGTGCAGATATCACAGTCAATCTGGGTACTATCCTATCAAACTCAACTGGGTTACACCCTGGAGTCCATCTTGTTCTGATGGTTTGAGTCTGGACAGCCTCAGATAATTGGTACTGATGAGTGCTGGAGAAAGAAAGGTGTTGTGCTATGGGAAAAGGCAACAATGCTGGCACAGAGGGGGTCATGTCTAATGGATGCCGGGATAGTGTCCCAACTGGTCCTAAATAAAGTTAAAATACTTGAGACCTGAGACCAGGGTATTGGTGCTGGTATAAAACGTCCAGTGACGCCCTATATTCTAAATGCGGGTTGAACTGTACTCAGAGTGGTACGCTACCTCAGGGAGTCTACTGCACATCTTTCCCTGTCCTTGGAATAGATATAGCAGGGACACAAGGGCGGACCCCTATTACCCCAGAGAAAAGGCTTGATATCAAACCTGATACCCCCATACATTTACAGAAACTTCCTCTGAGATTTGGGGCTGAGTTAAAGGCTTGGCTGATGGATTTCGGAAAACAGGATGAAATATTAAATGTACTAAGAGATGCTGAGAAACAAGCCACCATACGACTCACCCATGATCAAAATGGATTGATCTAAGTATCCCACGCTTTAGACGCAGATGCTAAGATTTCCTGGTGGGAAAGTTTATTTGGGTACAGTCCTACCGCTACAGCTTTCCTAAACATTTTGCTCCACCCTGTTGTTGTCCTAACCTGTGCAGCCTTATTGCTTTTACTGATGCAAGTAATAATGTGCATTACTATCAGAAGAATGAACGCCAAACCTATGAGAATGTGCACCTCAACGAGGTATCTTCTCTTAAGGAAAAGAAAGGCCACTAACTCAGAAACAAATCTCTGAGGAAGCCAGATCCAATCCAGACCAGTACAAAGAAGTTGCCCATTTAAGAGAGGACCCCAGAACTATATTTTTCTTGTTCTAGGGATAAGCCTCTTCAATTTTTAGTAATAAATTGCAGTCAGGTTTACCTAAATTAAAAATAAAAGTTTAATCATTTCTTATTATTTTTTTTATTTTTTATTTTCTCCCTTTTGTTGTTAATATCTGTGTACCTGACCTGCAAAAATACTGCTTATACTAGTATGGGAGAAGAGTTTTTTGTTTAAAAAGGAACTACATTTGTTATTTTATTTATTTTTTATTTTTTTAATTTCTTTTATTTTATTTATTTTTTATTTTTTTTCAACCAATGTGTTAGTTTTTTTTAATACAGATTCAGTGCTCTTTGACATAAAGTGCTGGGCTGAAGTAGCATTAAACCTGTGTTTGTTTTTTTCTTATTTTATGTTTTTCTATTCTTTCTCGTTCCTACTTTCTTTGTTTCATATTCTTACCTTTAATTACTTTAAGTGATGGTACCAGTCCATTAGCTGATAATGTTCTTCTATAGCTTTAACTGGAACTTTTGTTTGAATATCAGAGATGAGCTATGTATTGTAAGGTTTTACCGTTTCTGCCTGACTCCGTTTTTAAGAGTCCAGTGGGTCCTGTAGAATAGTTTACCATATTTCAAAAAGTATCCCTGGACATCCAGGTCTTATGTCTTAATGTAATTCTACCTCCCCTAGTCTGCCTACTGCTTTAACCTGAGCCTCGTGAGCAGGTGTGGTGAACCCAGGGACTTGGAAATAGCAGGCAGTGTTGACTATCCCTACCATCAAGGGCCATGGATGATACTGGCTGTTGCTCGGACTCTGTACCCTGTGGGGATCCCACTTTACTCGTCCACATTACACCCCTTATAAGCATTTAGTCTTAATGGCCAACCCTCTGCTCCTGTCTGGCATTTCTCCAATATCTGTACACTGACATTCTCCTTCTTTTTTGTATTCATGTACGACTGTCAGGAGGCCCGCCCGACCACCACCTGAAGAAGCAACGACAACCAAGTTATTTCTTGAGACAAATGTGCCACGAATAAGACTCTTCTGAACTTTCCTTCACCATGCTGAAAAGTGCTGTCTTGCAGTCCGATCCAGTCGTTACAATCATTACACCATATCCCCAAGTTACAGAACTAGATATGCCAGGATCCTGCCATCAATGTTGGAGTTCTGCTCATCCAAGGCAGGGGACGATGAAACATTGCAGTACAGACACTCATGGTTTGGATGTGAAGTCCCAAAGGCACCAAGATTTCTTTGCTATCTCAAGTCTACCTTGATGGGTTCCGCGTGTTCAAGAAAGGAAGAGGAGGCCGTGGTGGTGGTGGTGAAGGGTCGGGGCTTTTGGGCTGTTGTGGGTGGGTACAGAATCATTTAAGGAGGACATAAGTTCAAGAATGAACTTCAGGGGGGACTGTGGTGGAGATTTGGGCCCTGAAGGTGATGGACTTTATTATTAATGTGACTTACAGTGACCTTTCAATGACTATAGTTTGAGAACATGTTTAGAATCAACAGAGACATCTTACCCTGCTGTGGAATGCTATCTGGAGTAGCTATGTGACCATTTGATAGTACAATGTCACTTCAAAGGAGGTGGGAGGTGGGAAGGGAACAGGAATAATATGGTAGCTGGTAAGAGAGCCCCCCACCCCCATTGACTCAATGTAGCAGTTTTAGAATATGGAAGGGGGGGGGGGGGGGGTGTTTACAAGTGTGTATATATTGCAACACAGATCACTGCCCATTCTCTTGTGCTGACGGTCTAGATGAAGGGTGGTTATGTAAGACTTCTCTATACAATGTATCTCTATTATCTCTTATGTCTCTTTTCTTTTCTGTAACTTTTTTTCTTGTAGGATTTTGCCTTAATATATTATTAATCTCTAGCTAGCATGTGTATGACCATTATAGCAATATTTTGTATCATTGGTAACATCTCTGTTTTAAGGTTGTATCCTCCACGTTGTTTTTGGTAATCTCTAATGTTCCTTTTCTGTATAAATAAATGTAATTGTTTATCTTTTCGCACTGTTATCGTTCGTTTTTAATTCTCATATAGGAAAAGGTTTAATCACTCCATATAAGTGAGGTAGGTATAGAAATCTCCTTATCAAAAGTAGTGAGTGTGCAGCTAGTATAACAGTGTAAATTTGCTGTCCCCTCAAAATAACTCAACACACAGCCATTAATGTCTAAACCGCTGGCAACAAAAGTGAGTACACTCCTAAGTGAAAATGTCCAAATTGGGCCCAATTAGCCATTTTCACTCCTTGATGTCATGCAACTTGTTAGTGTTACAAGGTCTCAGGTGTGAATGGTAAGCAAGTGTGTTAAATTTGGTGTTATCGCTCTCACTCTCTCATATTGGTCACTGTAAGTTCAACATGGCACCTCATGGCAAAGAACTCAATGAGGATCTGAAAAAAAGAATTGTTGCTCTACATAAAGATGACCTAGACTATAAGAAGATTGCCAAGACCCTGAAACTGAGCTGCAGCACGGTGGCCAAGACCATACAGCAGTTTAACAGGACAGGTTCCACTCAGAACAGGCCTCGCCATGGTCGACCAAAGAAGTGGGGTGCACGTACTCAGCGTCATATACAGAGGTTGTCTTTGGGAAATAGACGTATAAGTGCTGCCAGCATTGCTGCAGAGGTTAAGGGGTGGGGGGTCAGCCTGTCAGTGCTCAGACCATACGCCTCACACTGCATGAAACTGGTCTGTATGGCTGTCGTCCCAGAAGGAAGCCTCTTCTAAAGATGATGCACAAGAAAGCCTGCAAGCAGTTTGCTGAAGGCAAGGACATGGTTTACTGGAACCATGTCCTGTGGTCTGATGACGCCAAGATAAACTCATTTAGTTCAGATGGTGTCAAGTGTGTGTGGCGGCCACCAGGTGAGGAGTACAAAGACAAGTGTGTCTTGCCTACAGTCAAGCATGGTGGTGGGAGTGTATTGTCTGGGGCTGCACGAGTGCTGCCAGCACTGGGGAGCTACAGTTCATTGAGGGAACCATGAATGCTAACATGTACTGTACGTACTGAAGCAGAGCATGAATCCCCTCCCTTCGGAGACTGGGCCACAGGGCAGTATTCTAACATGATAATAACCCCAAACACACATCCAAGATAACCACTGGCTTGCTAAAGAAGCTGAGGGTAAAGGTGATGGACTAGCCAAGCATGTCTCCAGACCTAAACCCTATTGATGAACTGTGGGGCATCCTCCAAAGGAAGGTGGGGGAGTGCAAGGTCTCTAACATCAACCAGCTCCATGAGGAGTGGAAGAGGACTCCAGTAGCAACTTGTGAAGCTCTGGTGAACTCCATGCCCAAGTGGGTTAAGGCAGTGCTGGAAAATAATGGTGGCCACACAAAATATTGACACTTTGGGCCCAATTTGGACATTTTCACTTAGGGGGTATACTCACTTTTGTTGCCAGTGGTTTAGACATTAATGGCTGTGTGTTGAGTTATTTTGAGGGGACAGCAAATGTACACTGTTATACAAGCTGTACACTCACTACTTTACATTGTAGCAAAGTGTTATTTGGAATAATAGAGCTCTCGAATATAATCCCTAAAATTGACTCAGTTCTTATGCCACATGTAGTTCGCTACCGTCCTACACAAGAGACACACTTGATTACATTGTAGCAAAGTGTCATTTCTTCAGTGTTGTCACATCAAAAGATATAATAAAATATTTACAAAAATGTGAGGGGTCTACTCACTTTAGTGAAATACTGTACATCATTCAAAGAATTACTGTTCAAGCCTGTATATATAGCATCAGAGCAGTGAACATTTTCAGGCCTATATATATATTTTTATATTGTCAAGAGATTACTATTTGATCATTAATATTTCATGATAAGCAGCCAGAAACAGTAACTTCCATAATACTACAATTTGTAAAGGTATATACAGTATTATACTTCAACCTTAAGGCTGTGACTAATATTCTCCATTTAGGCGTTATACATTACATTGCAAATATTAAGTTAATACAGCTCCTGCGGTCTCATAATGGTGATAAAAGCTTGGTATGATAAAGAGAATTATGCGTATTATTTTATTAGTAATAGCTTTTATGATGTGTCCCTGAACAGTGGTTTACTACACAGATAACTTATTATGTCATGCAGTAATGAAAGCCAAAATAATACAGAAGCTAATACATCAAATGAGCCTTTTGATGATTCCAAGCACTCTGCTGATTAAACAATAGATAATTGCTCACTATTAAATTGCTAATATGGATATATGGAACTGATGATTGCTACTGGAAGTCTACAATGACTAGACAATTGAAGGGATTATTTTGTGTATTTTGATTACTTTTTTATATTAGTACTGCAATGTATACATGAAAATAATTTGTATGTGACTTCTGTATTCATGAATGCTTGCAGTCCATTTTAAATAAGTTTCCTTGTACAGACGGTAGCTTCTCCTTTTGTACAATGTATTTTTATTGTTTTCACAACCACAAAAAGAATTTACACATCAGAATAGTAGAGATACAATCATCTGTATCTGAGAGGAGTCTCAGAAATGCATTGGTTAGAAACATTGACAACAGCATCAAAGCTTCATAACCTAGGTCAGTGGAGAATGAGCAAGTGCATTACAAAGGTGCTAGACTAGTAAACTAATATCCAGGGAAAGCCCGGATTATGTGAGGTGTGGGACTTTTAAGAAGGATATTCTCTGAAAAAAAACAGTACACAATCCACATCTATTAAAAAATAGCCTTTGTTTTCATCCAAGGTTGGGACCATAAAGCCCTAATCTTTCTTAAAAAGACAAAACATGCTACCAGGAGCTCTATATTATTAAATTTAGCAATATAAATGTTATAAAACCCTTAAAAGCAACAAAATACAAGCTCCTTAAAGGGTTCATCCCAGCAATAGGTGTCCATATATTATTGCAGTCAACACCCCATTATCCTGGCAGCAGATAGTCCCCCAAACAATCAAGGTGTAGGCTGTCCAAGAAAAGCTGCTGTGGATGAATCAAAGATCCCAACACGTTTCGCAGAGGCTTCTTCAGGAGACAAAGGAAGGAGCAGATTGAAATCTACAAATAGAAAATAAAAAATTGATACAAAATAAACAACCCATGCCACATGCTGGGACAGATACATATACTGCAGATGTACATACACACACACACACAGCCACATAACAAAGTGAAAATGGGGATCACAGTTACAAAAAGCAAACAACACATTCAAATAATAAATACATACTTTCACATCTGTACAATTTGGTGATTAAAGTCATGTTTCACATAAATTCACTTTTTCTCATCCAGGAACGTCAACGGACCAATAGTAGGTTTCCTGGTGAAATTGAAGAAGGAGGATCTGGACAGCCGCACTCCAATATAAACGCCTTTATTGTATAAAATAACAAAGGTTCAAACAACAGCAAGGTACAGGATGAATTATATATAGCTATGACTAAGCACTATTAAGAGTGTAAAACGCGTCAGTAAATTCATCCTGTATCCTGCTGTTATTTGAACTTTTGTTTTTGGATCTACCTATCTATTGGAGGTGGAGGCGGCAGGTCTCTTAAAGGGGACTACACGAGTGAAGTTGGTGCAAATAGCCAGATGGTGGATATGCAAGGCTAAAATAAATAAAGTGTTTTTTTTTACCTGTTTCAGGTCAATCTTGGAGGTAAGCAAGCACTGCACCTAGAGGTGGATTGGTGGTTTTATTTTTCTTTGGATGATTCAGCAGAGCATATCACTGTTTTTTGTGTTGAATATCACAGACACTATAGGCACTGGATTTTATATGAGGACTTAAGTTTGTTTATTAAGTATGGATGTGTTTTTACAGTTCAGAGCACATAACACAAGTGCATTTATGTTAAACTTATAGAGTTCTGGGGTTGCCTGCTAAGGGTTAGTGATAAGAAGCTTATCAAACAAAATAGAGAGGATCTAGAAAACTTCCGACCACAATTTACTAACCACGGGGCAGGATCAATAAATATAATGGTGTGTACCCACATCTTTGCAGCCCCAAAAGCAGGCCAGCGAGAAAGTAGGTACAAACTTATTGATCCTAGTGTAGCTTTACCCCCTAAGAAGCCCCAGAGTTTTGGGTCTCCCTATAGTCTGCACAGCCAGGCAACACGCATTTTCCAACTTGCATTCAGACACAAGAAACAGTCCATGGGTTTTATATTTTTTCCACATATTTATTTCACAATCTTTGTCAGTTAGCACTTTAGTTATTTTAAAGCTATACTTACTTAACGTCAGAGCTTTTTTTCAGCGGGAACGTGGGGGAATGCAGTTCCATCACCTCTAGTACTAAATATACAGTGGGGACGGAAAGTATTCAGACCCCCTTAAATTTTTTACTCTTTGTTATATTGCAGCCATTTGCTGAAATCATTTAAGTTCATTTTTTTTCCTCATTAATGTACACACGGCACCCCATATTGACAGAAAAACACAGAATTGTTGACATTTTTGCAGATTTATTAAAAAAGAGAAACTGAAATATCACATGGTCCTAGGTATTCAGACCCTTTGCTCAGTATTTAGTAGAAGCACCCTTTTGATTTAATACAGCCATGAGTCTTTTTGGGAAAGATGCAACAAGTTTTTCACACCGGGATTTGGGGATCCTCTGCCATTCCTCATTGCAGATCCTCTCCAGTTCTGTGAGGTTGGTTGGTAAACATTGGTGGAAAGCCATTTTTAGGTTTCTCCAGAGATGCTCAATTGGGTTTAAGTCAGGGCTCTGGCTGGGCCATTCAAGAACAGTCACGGAGTTGTTGTGAAGCCACTCCTTCGTTATTTTAGCTGTGTGCTTAGGGTCATTGTCTTGGAAGGTAAACCTTCGGCCCAGTCTGAGGTCCTGAGCACTCTGAAGAAGGTTTACGTCCAGGATATCCCTGTTCTTGGCTGCATTCATCTTTCCCTCGATTGCAACCAGTCGTCCTGTCCCTGCAGCTGAAAAACACCCCCACAGCATGATGCTGCCACCACCATGCTTCACTGTTGGGACTGTATTGGACAGGTGATGAGCAGTGCCTGGTTTTCTCCACACATACCGCTTAGAAGTAAGGCCAAAAAGTTCTATCTTGGTCTCATCAGACCAGAGAATCTTATTTCTCACCATCTTGGAGTCCTTCAGGTGTTTTTTTAGCAAACTCCATGCAGGCTTTCATGTGTGTTGCACTGAGGAGAGGCTTCCGTCGGGCCACTCTGCCATAAAGCCCCGACTGGTGGAGGGCTGCAGTGATGGTTGACTTTCTACAACTTTCTCCCATCTCCCGACTGCATCTCTGGAGGTCAGCCACAGTAATCTTTGGGTTCTTCTTTACCTCTCTCACCAAGGCTCTTCTGCCCCGATAGCTCAGTTTGGTCGGACGGCCAGCTCTAGGAAGGGTTCTTGTTGTCCCAAACGTCTTCCATTTAAGTCATATCATAAGGATAGAGGGGAGGAATCAAACAGGAACACCACATCCCAATATTAAATGCAAATTGAAAAAAGAGGGACTTGAGGCCCCTAATGAGGCCAAGGGACTTTAAGGGTGCTCAATAGACAAGATGAAAGATAGCAAGAATAAAAAAATATATATACTTTATTGGTAAATCTTATTATTAAAAAATCTTTTTTAAAAGGACAGACATGAAACAACAAAACTGATATGTTTCCAAGACAAATCTATACAGATGTGATACAGAGCTTAATACCACTTTCTCAACATGTTTCGCTTTCTAAAGCTTCTTCAGGAGATATAGTGTGGCATCTGATCAACTATAAAATGAGAAATGAATAAACAATAAATGCTCATGTCCGGGGATATACATAATAACCATATTGATTACATTCAGTATGTATAATCTCATATTGGTATACATCAGTACATTTTTGTGTAAGCAATTGCAGGGTATGGATATCACAGCATGATGTATCAACAAAATTGCAAAAAAGATGCAAAGGAGATAACAATACATTTGAAAAGTAAATGATTTGAAAAATAATAATGGGCATACATAAATGATAAAAAAAAAACCCATTCCACCTTACCAGTGTTGTAGAGACTGGAAATGTCTGTAAAGGTAACTTGGAAGATCAAGTTTATGCACAGTGCGTTATGCCCTCCAAAACTGGCCTCCTTGGAAGGTATGCAGAGAGGGACAAAAAAGAAAATTCCTATGTGTAGAGTGGATGGAACTCTCTGTAAAAATAAAAAAAATAAGAAAATCAACCAATAAGATCGAGGGGTAAGTATTGCAAAAGGTTCTTATGGATAAACCGCCAGGGGCAGTAAAGGTTAGAAATACCTTGTGAGGTAAATGGAATCAATAGGGTTTTAAAGTCACATCCGAAGGATGGTTGAAGACAAGATTGCCTCTAAGGTGGAGGGTTCCTTGAAAGGAAATGGGGAGTGAGCGCTGCTCTGCAAGATGTTAGGCTGGCCCACAAAATGGATCCCGTAGGTCAGACAGCATGAGCAGATGCTATCCTTCCCATGAACGGGAACCTATGAATTTAGAAAAATCAGCAATGAGAAAATGAAAAGTAAAGAAATGAATTGAATTAAAAATCCAATGGTAGGTCTATGGCATCCGCCAGGGATAAAGAACTTACTTGTAAAGGTAGCAAAAGAGGACACAGAGGTGGTCCGCCAGGAGGACCACAGCGTTACCCGCCTCACATTCAAAAAGGAATGCCAGAAGGTAGGGAAATCCCCGCTTTATACCCTCTCTCAGGGCTCACAGAATGACGGCGGCGCTCATGACGCAAAAGCGTTCATTGAGCGGCAGCCATTTTGGAAAATCTGGTGCCCAAACCTGGACACAAAAAGGAAACCATCCTCCCAATCTTCGAGGAAAAAAGGGATGGAAAATGGTGAAACCCGGGTGCAGGGGCCACAGGCAGTCCCCATGAGGAGGACACAGAGCTGTCGGAATATTGATTAAAGACCAACAACAAAGTGCCCCGGGTGTCCGTACATACCTAAAAAAGGTGGAGGAAAGGCTGGAAGGGAAAAAGGCACAATAGGCAAGTTAAATGACTTAATGTATATAAAAAAATAAGTAGTAAAATATATTATTATGAAAAATAGCAATAACCATGCCTAATTAGTAAATAGGGTGGATGGTGGATACAATAATATAATAAAAAATAATAATAAATAATAAATGGATGAGGAAAAAAAAAAACATATTTAAAGAAAAGGCTTAAAACTTAACACATCGTTTAAACCAGGGTATTTGAGGGCATTTAGAGCAAAAATCCACTTAGTTTCTCGTTGCAGCAAAACCCTGTCATAGTCTCCCCCTCATTCGTTAGGGGGGGCGTATTCAAGGGCAAAAAATGCATTTTTTTGGTCATCAAATTGATGACATAAACCTAAGTGACGGCTAATGGGGGTCTCCAACTTCTACTTGGTGACTAAGGAGACATGGTCTCTAATTCGGTGGAAAAAAAGGACGTTTAGTTTTCCCCACATAAAAAGCATTGCACTCGCATATCATTAAATAGACCACACTGATGGATTGGCAGGTGGCCAGAAAGTTTGGATTGTAAATTTGTCCATTGGGAAGAGCAATATTATGTGATGAGTAGATATATCTACAAAAGTCACACTTGTGACAGGGTCTGGTCCCTTTGATGTTGGTATTGTCTTTAGAGGGAGGGGCATAATGACTGTGGACAATGTGGTCCCTAACCGAATGAGAACGTCTATAAGTGGTTTACGGGTGATCTTTAAGGTGTTTGGAGACATTAGGGTCTCCCATCAGTAAGTACCAGTGTTTCTAGAGAAGATCCCGTATTTGCTGGTGTTGTCCTGAAAATCTGGTGATTAATCTCAGACCGGGATCTGGTCTGGGGGTAGTTCAACCGTAGATAAGATGGGACCGGTCCTGCCTTTTTGCCCTCAAATACGCTCTTTTTAGGCCTTTGTTGCTATAGCCACGTAGTCTAAGGTGGTCTCTTAGTGCTTTGGCCTCAGATTCGAAGTGGGCATTTACACTACAATTTCTTCTAAGCCTCAGATATTGTCCGTACGGAACATTGCTTATCATGGAATGTGGGTGTGAGCTGGTGGCATGCAGGAGGGAATTTCCTGCTGAAGGCTTCCGAAAAAGGGTAGTCCCTATAGTCCTATCCGGATTAACAAAAATTGTTATATCCATAAAGGTTAAAGTGGACTGATTAGCTCCTATAGTGAAAGTGATATTGTACGAATTCAACTTAAGGCCATCAAAAAAGCGGGAGAGATCCTCCCTACTGCCCGTCCAAATTATAAAAACGTCATCAATGTACCGTCTC
The DNA here is from genome assembly GCF_042186555.1 of Aquarana catesbeiana. Lineage (NCBI taxonomy): Eukaryota > Metazoa > Chordata > Amphibia > Anura > Ranidae > Aquarana > Aquarana catesbeiana. The sequence goes on along the minus strand of NC_133326.1, from coordinate 364,135,216 downwards.
CATATTGGTATATGTTCAACCAGGGTCTTCAAATTCTCCCTGAAAAACAGATTCTGCTCCCATTCCCCCAGGTACAGGTTCGCATAGGAGGGGGCACATTTGGTCCCCATAGTGACCCCCTGCACCTGGAGGTAATGGGAGCGTGCAAACATGAAGATATTGTTTGTCAAAATAAACCTCAAGAGGTCCAAAATAAACCCATTGTAGGCAGGAGACACTTCAGTATTTCGAGAGATGAAGCCCTCCACAACTGCCATCCCTAAATGATGGGGAATGGAGTTGTAGTGGGCTTCCACATCCAGGGTAACAAGCCATGCCTCCTCAGGGATAGCTAAACCGTCTAGTGTTCTAAGAAGATCACTAGTGTCCTGTAAGTACGATGTCAGACCTTGCTCCATGAAAATGATGGAATTGTTATGTGGCCATTTCAGTAATGAACTGGCTTCTCTAGATTAGGAGATCGAAAAACTATACGGTAAAAATGGCTCTATTGTTTCTAGTGACCTCCTTCCTGGCCGGGAGGGCACCCTAAAAACACATTTAGAGACCTATGTGGCTGAAATCCTGAAGACAAAAGAAAAGAAATTTGTAAGAGACAAACTGTCTTATGACAATAACCAAGCTTATATTTGGGCCCCTACTAAAACCAACAAAAGACGCAATCTAAAAATGCGGACTTCTAAGGAGGCCCGTTCTGAACCTAATGATTCTGACACTTCTTCTGCTTCTTCTTTTTCTTCACAGGCACCCGATCGCACCACAGGTCAAAAGGACTCTGCATTCTCCAAATGCACTAACGGTAACGTCAATACGCCCATGGGGCCCACTAAACGTCACCAGAATACCAATCTGGCACCTATTCACACAAGAGCGACTACTGCCAAAATTAACACTGCTTCTCACGCACCGGGTCACCGGGACACTACTCCCAACACTACTGTCACTAATTCACCACTCCAAACATCATTACCACAAGTGAGCAATGTCAATGACATCATTACTCAGTCGGATTTTCGTCCGGCTTCGATATTTACACAAACGGTACACGATTTAAAAAAGACGACCAATGCGGAGTCATTACTTCAGATACAGCCGAAAAATTTAAAGTGATCAATTTGTCTCCTATTCCTCTCAGCACTGATCAAGTTTCTGTCTTGGAACTAGGATTATCTTTCTGTCCGACACAGAATATTGATCAGTTCGAACTCATTAAAGACCTCAATTTATTTTCTCGCAAGCTTATGCTTCATATCCTGTATGATAAATCCAAACAACCTACCCAGAAGACATCCCCCAAGGAATCCTCATGGAAAAACATGACTCTAGATGATATCAAAGCCATGGAGGAGCTCATGGAGCTATGGGATGAGGGACACATTGACAAAACGGAGCTTATGGAAGCCCATATCCTGCATCAGGAAGAACCCATTGGAACTTCCATTGATGCCCCTCCCCCTTGGCTCTTTCCTCTCCCAGGGAGTACAAATCCAAATCTAAGACCTCCCCCACACTACAGGGTAACCCCAATGTTTGGGCTTTTACCCAACAAGTTATGGAGGATATTTGCAAGACCAAATAGAGAGATCTGTCACAGTCTAACCTGACATGTCAACAGAAAGCAGCCCTGAGGTCATTACAATCGGACTCACGTCTGATTGTAAAACCTTCGGACAAGGGAGGTAACCTTGTCGTGACGACTAATGATCAGTACGAGTCAATGGTCTTGCGTCTCCTGCAAAATCGAGACGGTACAAGGAAGTGTCTGCAACCCATGTAAACAACATGATCATTCGTTACAGACAACTAATAGGGACCGCCTATCATCAAGGTCTAATTACTAAACAGACATGGGACTTTCTCAATGTCCCGTGCCCTAAGATTCCCACACTATATGCCCTCCCGAAGATCCACAAGGATTTACAAAATCCTCCTGGCCATCCAATAGTGTCTGGAAATGGGTGTCTAACTGAGAAGGCTAGCCAATTAGTCGACGACTTTCTCAGACCCTATGTTGAAGGTCTGACATCGTACTTACAGGACACTAGTGATCTTCTTAGAACACTAGACGGTTTAGCTATCCCTGAGGAAGCATGGCTTGTTACCCTGGATGTGGAAGCCCTCTACAACTCCATTCCCAATCATTTAGGGGTGGCAGTTGTGGAGGGCTTCATCTCTCGAAATACTGAAGTGTCTCCTGCCTACAATGGGTTTATTTTGGACCTCTTGAGGTTTATTTTGACAAACAATATCTTCATGTTTGCACGCTCCCATTACCTCCAGGTGCAGGGGGTCGCTATGGGGACCAAATGTGCCCCCTCCTATGCGAACCTGTACCTGGGGGAATGGGAGCAGAATCTGTTTTTCAGGGAGGATTTGCAGACCCTGGTTGAACATATACCAATATGGAGACGGTACATTGATGATGTTTTTCTAATTTGGATGGGCAGTAGGGAGGATCTCTCCCGCTTTTTTGATGGCCTTAAGTTGAATTCGTACAATATCACTTTCACTATGGAAGCTAATCAGTCCACTTTAAACTTTTTGGATATAACAATTTTTGTTAATCCGGATAGGACTATAGGGACTACCCTTTTTTGGAAGCCTTCAGCAGGAAGTTCCCTCCTGCATGCCACCAGCTCACACCCACATTCCATGATAAGCAATTTTCCGTACGGACAATATCTGAGGCTTAGAAGAAATTGTAGTGTAAATGCCCACTTCGAATCTGAGGCCAAAGCACTAAGAGACCACCTTAGACTACCTAGGCTATAGCAACAAATGCCTAAAAAGAGAGTATTTGAGGGCAAAAAAGCAGGACCGACCCCATCTTATCTAAGGTTGATCTACCCCCAGACCAGATCCCGGTCTGAGATTAATCACCAGATTTTCAGGACAACACCAGCAAATATGGGATCTTCTCCAGAAACACTGGTAATTACTGATGGGAGACCCTAATGTCTCCAAACACCTTAAAGATCACCCGTAAATCACTTATAGACGTTCTCGTTCGGTTAGGGACCACATTGTCCACAGTCATTATGCCCCTCCCTCTAAAGACAATATCAACATCAAAGGGACCAGACCCTGTCACAAGTGTGACTTTTGTAGATATATCTACTCATCACGTAATATTGCTCTTGCCAATGGACAAATTTACAATCCAAACTTTCTGGCCACCTGCCAATCCATCGGTGTGGTCGATTTAATGATATGCGAGTGCAATGCTTTTTATGTGGGGAAAACTAAACGTCCTTTTTTCCACCGAATTAGAGACCATGTCTCCTTAGTCACCAAGAAGAAGATGGAGACCCCCATTAGCCGTCACTTAGGTTTATGTCATCAATTTGATGACAAAAAAATGAATTTTTTGCCCTTGAATATGCCCCCCCTAACGAAAGAGGGGGAGACTATAACAGGGTTTTGCTGCAACGAGAAACTAGGTGGATTTTTGCTCTAAATGCCCTCAAATACCCTGGTTTAAACGATGTGTTAAGTTTTAAGCCTTTTCTTTAAATATGTTTGTTTTTTTTTCTCATCCATTTATTATTTATTTTTATTTTTTATTATATTATTGTATCCACCACCCACCCTATTTACTAATTAGGCATGATTATTGCTATTTTTCAGAATTATATTTACTACTTATTTTTTTATGTCCATTAAGTCATTTAACTTGCCTATTGTGCCTTTTGCCCTTCCAGCCTTTCCTCCACCATTTTTAGGTATGTACGGACACCCGGGGCACTTTGTTGTTGGTCTTTAATCAATATTCCGACAGCTCTGTGTCCTCCTCATGGGGACTGCCTCTGGCCCCTTCACCCGGGTTTCACCATTTTCCATCCCTTTTTTCCTCGAAGATTGGAAGGTTTTATCCGCCCCCTTGTATCTCCGATGGTTTCCTTTTTGTGTCCAGGTTTGGGCACCAGATTTTCCAAAATGGCCGCCGCTCAATGAACACTTTTGCGTCATGAGCACCGCCGTCATTCTGTGAGCCCTGATGCACGCGTATGCGCGGTCTTCATTTTTGGTTCACGGCGTGACGGCGAGTCGGATGCCGTCACACCGGAGAGGGTATAAAGCGGGGATTTCCCTGCTACCTTCTGGCATTCCTTTTTGAATGTGAGGCGGGTAATGCTGTGGTCCTCCTGGCGGACCACCCCTGTGTCCTCTTTTGCTACCTTTACAAGTAAGTTCTTTATCCCTGGCGGATGCCATAGACCTACCATTGGATTTTTAATTCAATTAATTTCATTACTTTTCATTTTCTCATTGCTGATTTTTCTAAATTCATAGGTTCCCGTTCATGGGAAGCATAGCATCTGCTCATGCTGTCTGACCTACGGGATCCATTTTGTGGGCCAGCCTAACATCTTGCAGAGCAGCGCTCACTCCCCATTTCCTTTCAAGGAACCCTCCAACTTAGAGGCAATCTTGTCTTCAACCATCCTTCGGATGTGACTTTAAAACCCTATTGATTACATTTACCTCACAAGGTATTTCTAACCTTTACTGCCCCTGGCAGTTTATCCATAAGAACCTTTTGCAATACTTACCCCTCGATCTTATTGTTTGATTTTATTATTTTTTTGATTTTTACAGAGAGTTCCATCCACTCTACACATAGGAATTTTCTTTTCATACCTTTTCATACCTTCCAAGGAGGCCAGTTTTGGAGGGCATAACGCACTGTGCATAAACTTGATCTTCCAAGTTACCTTTACAGACATTTCCAGTCTCTACAACACTGGTAAGGTGGAATGGGTTTTTTTTTATCATTTATGTATGCCCATTATTATTTTTCAAATCATTTACTTTTCAAATGTATTGTTATCTCCTTTGCTTCTTTTTTGCAATTTTGTTGATACATCGTGCTGTGATATCTATACCCTGCAATTGCTTACACAAAAATGTACTGATGTATACCAATATGAGATTATACATACCGAATGTAATCAATATGGTTATTATGTATATCCCCGGACATGAGCATTTATTGTTTATTCATTTCTCATTTTATAGTTGATCAGATGCCACACTATATCTCCTGAAGAAGCTTTAGAAAGCGAAACATGTTGAGAAAGTGGTATTAAGCTCTGTATCACATCTGTATATCATATCAGTTTTGTTGTTTCATGTCTGTCCTTTTAAAAAAGATTTTTTAATAATAAGATTTACCAATAAAGTATATATATTTTTTTTATTCTTGCTATCTTTCATCTTGTCTATTGAGCACCCTTAAAATCCCTTGGCCTCATTGGAGGCCTCAAGTCCCTCTTTTTTCAATTTGTCTTCCATTTAAGGATTATGGAGGCCACTGTGCTCTTAGGAACCTTAAGTGCAGCAGAATTTTTTTGTAACCTTGGCCAGATCTGTGCCTTGCCACAATTCTTTCCCTGAGCTCTTCAGGCAATTCCTTTGACCTCATGATTCTCATTTGCTCTGACATGCATTGTGAGCTGTAAGGTCTTATATAGACAGGTGTGTCGCTTTCCTAATCAAGTCCAATCAGTATAATCAAACACAGCTGGACTCAAATGAAGGTGTAGAACCATCTGAAGGATGATCAGAAGAAATGGACAGTGCCTGAGTTAAATATATGAGTGTCACAGCAAAGGGTCTGAATACTTAGGACCATGTGATATTTCAGTTTTTCTTTTTTAATAAATCTGCAAAAATGTCAACAATTCTGTGTTTTTCTGTCAATATGGGGTGCTGTGTATACATTAATGAGGAAAAAAATGAACTTAAATGATTTTAGCAAATGGCTGCAATATAACAAAAAGTGAAAAATTGAAGGGGGTCTGAATACTATCCATCCCCACTGTATTTATTGGCAAGGGGTGCTGGGGTGTTCTGGATCGTCTATTGATGCTGGCTGCTTGGGGGATCTATTGTTACTGTAGGGGATCTATTTTTACAAGGGGTCTACTGTTACCTGGGGGTCAATTGTTACAGGGAGAAATCTACTGTTGAGGGAGAGGTCTATTGATGCTGCTATATGTAAAGGAGCAGTACACCACTATATTCACATAATTTCATACCCTAGTATTGTTACTGTACCTACCCTATCTTGTAGTGTGGCTTCGATTCTGCCATGGGTCATGGCTTGGGTGATCCTATTTTTGGTCTCCATAAGGCAAAGCCTGAATCCTTCCAGGCCGTGGTCACGATTTGTTTTGCAGAGGTTGTTACTTGAAGAAGCAACGTAAATTGTGTTGAAGTGAGTTCTGGGGTTGCCTGCTAAGGGTTAGTGATAAGAAGTTTATCAAACAAAATAAAGAGAATCTCGAAAACTTCCGAACACAATTTACTAACCATGGGGCAGGATCAAAAAATATGATGGTGTGTACCCACATCTTTGCAGCCCCAAAAGCGGGCCAGCGAGAAAGTAGGTACAAACTTATTGATCCTAGTGTAGCGCTACCCCCTAAGAAGCCGCAGAGTTTTGGGTCTCCCTATAGTCTGCACAGCCAGGCAACACTCATTTTCCAACTTGCATTCAGACATAAGAAACAGTCCATGGGTTTGTTTTTTTTAGGATGTATTCGGGATTTAAACTTGGATAGGGTAAAAAGGATCATGAGATGCCCAACTTGACTTGAAGATTAACAAAATGAGGACAACTTCCTTTTCCAGCGCACTGCAATGACAGATACTTGACTGTATTCCCTCTATAACAGCAACAGTATTTAACAAAGAAATCCCCTCCTAGGAGTTTGGTGTCCCCCCTGAGTGGATTTTCAGAAAAGTCCCAACTTGTAGGAGCTCTTGGTCCTCTTAATAAAAAATATGGCTATGGTAGCCACAGTATGTGATCTAAAGGCAAGGGATTGGATAAACAAGAAAACTGTCCCCTGAAGACTTGCCAAGAACTTGCATCTTCTCCCTTATAGGCCCTGGGGGTGTAGAGGTACTCATACTGTCCTTCTCCTGCAGCTATGGATAGAACTGTTTCAGGCCTTCTGCTGGGCTGGTTCCTTTTCAGGCTATGCTTCCCCGGTGGACTGCAGGGCAGTGAAGCTCCAGCCTCCAGCCTGGAGGCAAAACCCTCCTTCTCCGGGGTTCCCTCCCAGGCTACACAGCAGCACCTGAAGCTTCCATCTTTCACCCAACTCCCCTGCTGGCCAGGCTCCTCAATATTTATGGGCTGGTTCAGCCACCCTGCCAGGTCTCTTGCCTAGGGATTGGTCAGATTATTCAAATCCCTGAACCTATACCCCCCGCCCATTAGCTTCTAGAAGTTTCCATGAAACCTCCAGAACCAGGGGAGGCGATAGAGCACTGGTCTGCAGAGCCAGCCAGCCTGACCTGAATCTGAACTCTGCCCCAATTAACAGACTCAGGCAACTACTATGAGTCATGAAAAATTTCCTACACCTATTCTAGCACTAGAGGCTGCTACACTAGCAGGAATTAAATACCATCATAGTAAAACCTTTATGGTTGTTTCCAGGGTCACTGCACTCTGAGAAGAGGATTTGGTTGCCTTCCAGATGTCAGACCAATCATCTGGTTCGGTAGTGAGACTTGGGGGGTTAGAGCCGGTTCACACGGGGGCGACTTGTCAGGCGACCTAGCCGCCTGACAAGTCGCCTCCCGTTCTGTACAATGGAACCGTTCTAATCGGAGCGACGCAAGTCGCTCCGACTTAGAAGAAAGGTTCCTGTACTACTTTGGGGGCGACTTGCATAGACTTCTATACAGAAGTCGTCTTGCAAGTCGCCCCGGCAGTCGTGTGCAGGTCGCCTCGGTGAGGCGACCTGCAAGTCGTGCCGCGTCTAGTGTGAACCGGCACTTAGGATAAAGTTTAAGTATCATTTAGTATCATATGTGTATATATAATTTACAATAGCTTCTCCTTCTAATGACTATATGTTAGATAGTGAGCATCCTAGTTGAAGGATTGATACTATAACTTTTAGATTAATTTTCAGGGCTTTTTACCATATATATGTATAAGAATACATACAGTTTCTAGAATTGTTTATAAGAGTTAATAACATATGAATTGAATAGGAATATAATTTTTGGAATTGTTTTTTTGTGAATGACAAAACCAACTATTTGACTAATAGTTTGAGCAAAGCAACCAGTAGAAGGGGAATTGGAACAGTAGGTGTGGCGCTGTTCTAAAAAAACACAATCCTATACCAGGGATCTGAGTGCTCCAATGACCCACTCTAACCAGTGACTTATATATATCTGAACTATCTAATGTGCAAAAATTATAAACAAAATAAAGTGACTGGTGCTATAATACAGCTAAGAAAAGTGACAAGTGCTCGTCCTTTGTGCTGGTGCTTCTTATGGTGCCCCCTATAGGTATTGCACTCACCGCAAATACTTACCCCTCAAAGGTGTATTTCACGTTCACAGTGTTTGCTACTTTGCTGCAGTAACCAGATCCACGCCTTTAAAGACCGCTCTTTGCTTTGCTCTTTTAAATGTTCATCCGTTTCAACCACATGCAGAGAAAAGATGCTCCCATAGCATAATACCATTTTCCAAAAGTTTTATTGAGTGGATACAATTGAAAACATATTCACATCCTCTCTGTATGTTTAAAATGTTTTTTAAACCATTAAGCCGTGACAATTCGCTTTCCACGGCCCCAAACAAGAAGTGATGCAAAAACGCTAGAAGCTTTGCCCTACGCGTTTTGTCATCAAGACATTGTCTGGAGCGGCGCCATGTTGCTACACTTCCTATCTTTATATAGCATGTGGTGACCTGACGAACCCGGCCACTTGACTGCCGTCCATTTTTGGTTGGTCCTGGGGATCTTATACAACGGGAATTCTATTTGGATCTGTATTTACAGTGTTAATAGCCCAACTTATCGTATCTCTTTCTTATGAACCCACAACTAGGCTCCCGCCATGAACCTTCGTATTCCTCAGATCAAATGAATGGATACATTTTCTTGATGATGAAATGCGTAGGGCAGAGCTTCTAGCGTCTTTGAGTTACTTGCCGTTTGGGGCCGTGGAACGTGAATCGTCCCTGCTTACTGGTTTTAAAAATGTTTTAAACATACAGAGAGGAAGTGAGTATGTTTTCATCTGTATACACTCAATAAAACTTTTGGAAAACATTATTATGCTATGGGAGCATCTTTTCTCTGCATGTGTGTGAAATGGATAGACGTTTAAAAAAGCAAAGAGCGGTCTTCAAAGGCGTGGATCTGGTTACAGCCACAAAGTAGCAAACACTGTGAACGTGAAATACATCTTTGAGGGGGCGAGTATTTCCAGTGAGTTCAATACCTATAGGGGGCACCATAAGAAGCACCAGCACAAAGGACACACGATTGAAGAGCACTTGTCACTTTCTGCATGAAGATCTTGTGTTTACAAAAGGACTGTGTTTCAACTGTTTCACTAAAGCACTGGTCACTTTATTTAAAGTTGCACCTTTGTCACTTCACTATATGAATTTATTCAATTGCTAATCACTAGCTGTATTATAGCACCAGTCATTTTATTCAATTTATAATTTTTGCACATTAGATGGATATATATCACTGGTTAGAGTGCGTCATTGGAGCTCTCAGATCCCTGGTAGGGATGGGCCGAACGGACCCCTGTTCGGTTCGGACCAGAACTTCCGAACACCGCAAAAGTTCGGACCCGAATAACAAACCCCAATAAAGTCAATGGGACCCAAACGTCAAATATCAAAAGTGCCCATTTTGAAGGCTTAAATTAATTAGGCATCCAACTGTTATGGGGTCTCCGGGTCCTGCCCTGGGGGACATGGATCAATAAAAAAAAAGTTTGTGAAAAACGTCATTTTTAAATGAGCAGTGATTTTTTGATTTTTAAAGTGAAAGCCTAAAAATGAAAAATTCCTTCCAATATAGTGCCAGGGGGGTCCCCTTAGTCTAACTGTAAAGTGGCAGATCTGTACCATGTCTAGAATCTGCTGCAGCAATAATTGAATTTATAAAGCCAAAAAAATGACATTTTTCCTGCAAGCTGCCTTTATTTTGCTCAGCAACAGCTGGGGAGCCAGTGTGTAGGATGAGGCCACAATGTAGTGCACTGGGAACAAGATTAGAGATTTTTTGGATACATTCTGGTGTCACTTTGACTTTGGATAGAAGTAACGGGTGCGTTAAAATTGGTCTTTGGGTGTCGGTGGCGCCTTCCCACCGTAACCCTATAGAGATAATCTTGATGAAAGCAAGAATTTGCCTTGCTGTAAAAAATTGCAATGATATGCACTTGTCAAACAGGTGCAGAAAAATTGGTCTTTGGGTGTCGGTGGAGCCTTCCCACCGTAACCCTATAGAGGAACTCTTGATAAAAGCAAGAATTTGCCTTGCTGTAAAAAATTGCAATGATATGCACCTGTCAAACAGGTGCGGAAAAATTGGTCTTTGGGTGTCGGTGGTGCCTTCCCACCATAACCCTATAGAGGTACTCTTGATGTAAGCAAGAATTTGCCTTGCTGTAAAAAATTGCAATGATATGCACCTGTCAAACAGTGCAGAAAAATTGGTCTTTGGGTACTGGTGGTGCCTTCCCACCGTAACCCTATAGAGGTACTCTTGATGAAAGCAAGATTTTGCTTTGCTGTAAAAAATTGCAATGATATGCACCTGTCAAATAGGTGCAGAAAAATTGGTCTTTGGGTGTTGGTGGTGCCTTCCCACCGCAACCTTATAGTGGTACTCTTGATGCAAGCAAGAATTTGCTTTGCTGTAAAAAATTGCAATGATATGCACCTGTCAGACAGGTGCAGAAAAATTGGTCTTTGGGTGTTAATTGTGCCCATGAAACCTATACCAAAAACATGCCTCAGATGACATGATTGAACACCCTCAAAGCTAGGCAGCCTCGAAGTCCTGCAGAGATTCCACATCCCAAAAAGACTTAATCAGTGACATCGGCACCAGGGGCTTCATAGCTGGTAATCCAGGACTGATTCGTTTTTATAAAAGTCAAACGGTCCACAGAGTCTGTGGACAGACGCGTTCTATGATCAGTAACAAAATCTCCTGCAGCACTGAATGCCCTTTCTGAAAGCACACTGGATGCAGGGCAGCCCAACAACTCAATAGCATACTGGGCAAGTTCTGGCCAGTGGTCTATTCTCATGACCCAGTAAGCCAGTGGATCGTCAGCTGGAAAGCTCTCCGTCTCTGTTTTGGCCCCGAGGTAATCGTCCACCATGTGATGCAGACACTGCCGATGGAATGTGGAAGCTGACAGCCCTGGGTGGTGAGGAATAAAAAAATTCCGAAATGCCTCACTTAGGCGGATGCCTTCTCCAACGCTCCTTTCTTGACCAACGGAAGACTCAAAACGACGTTTTCCACCACACTGTAACCTACTAGAGTCAGGAAAAATGTCCAATAAAATCCTCTTTAATGTGTCCTCAAGAGATTTTATCCTCTGCACTCTCTGTGGGGACGGGATGAGGTCAGAGACCTTTCCCTTATAACGGTGGTAAAGGAGGGTTGCCAACCAGTAATCATCCTTCTCCTTTATGCCACGTATTCTTGGGTCCTTTCGCAGGCTTTGAAGCATGAGGCTGCCCATGCGCCTGAAATTTGCAGAGGCTTGAGAAGCAGACTCCTCTGGGTCACTCAGGATGACAGCATCTGGAACTTCCTCCTCTCAGCCACGTACTACTACCAAGGGTCCTGGGGTTGGAAAGCCATCGCTTACAGATTGACGCATGTCTTCCTCTTCTTCAAAGCCTATGAAAGTGCCAGAATCCTCCTCCTCATCCTCCTGCCCTCTTTCCTCCTGTGTGATCTGTTACATAGGAATGATGGTGTCTGCATAAAGTGGACCTTGAGAGGAAAGAAAGTCCTCCTCTTCCTCCTGCTGCTCTGCCTCCAGTGCCCTGTCCATAATGCCACGCGGAGTCTGCTCCAGCAGGAACACAACAGGGATTGTGTCACTGATGCATGCACTATCACTGCTCACCATCCTTGTGGCCTCCTCAAATGGTGACAATACAGTGCATGCATCCTTAATGATCAGCCATTGGTGTGGGGAAAAAAGCTGAGGCGGACTCAGCCTGTCGTTGTGCTGTACTGACACAAGTACTCGTTGACAGCCCTCTGCTGCATGTATAGCCGCTGCAGCATTCCCAAATTCCCACCTGGTGGGCATGTCACAAATCAGGCGGTTTACGGGCAGGTGGAATTCACGCTGAATTTCAGCCAACCGAGCATTGGCTGTGTATGACCGCCTGAAATGGCTACAGACTCTTCTGGCCTGCTTTAGTACATCTTGCAAACCTGAGTACGTACTTAGGAAACGCTGCACCACCAAATTGAGGACATGTGCCAGGCATGGCACATGTGCCAACTTTCCCTGTCTTAGGGCGGACAGGAGGTTTGAGCCATTATCAGACACCACCATTCCTGGCTCCAGCTGGCGTGGTGTGAACCACCTCTGGGCCTGTCCTTGCAAAGCTGCAAGAATCTCTGCTCCAGTGTGGTTCCTTTCCCCTAAACACACCAGCTGAAGCATTGCATGGCACCTTTTAGCCTGATTCTGGGAAAAGCCCTTTGAACACTTAGGGGGTACCTGATGTTCATAAGACAATTCTGCAGAGAAGGGCATGTAGGTGGCGGAGGAGGAGGAGGGGGTAGAGCTCACAGGTCTGGCATCATCACGACCAGCTGTATGGAGATGTGGGGGCACAACAAGCTGTAGCACTGAGCCCTGTCCTGCATCCTTTTGAGTTGCAAGCAGCCTTACCCAGTGTGCTGTTACCAAAATATATCATCCCTGCCCATGCTTGCTGGACCTCGTGTCAGTAGTAAGGTGGATTCTACGGCTGGCTGCCTTGCCCAACGATGCCAGAACATTCCCTTCAATGTGATGGTAGAGAGATGGAATGGCCTTACGTGAAAAGTAGTATCGACTGGGAACCTGCCATTGTGGTACAGCACATTGTGCGAATTCACGGAAGGGGGCAGAATCCACCAGGCTGAAAGGCAGAAGTTGGAGAGCCAACAGCTTTGACAAGCTTGCATTCAGGTGCTGGGCATGTGGGTGGCAGGGACTGTATTTTTTTTCCACTGCAGAAGATAGGGCAGAGAAATTTGCCAGCTACAGTCTACAGCTAGTGGTGTGCTGCTGGTAGATGAGCTGCTAGGACCTTGGACACCCTGTGCTATACCATCATCCCTGTCAGTGGAGGCTGCTTAAAATGTAATGACTCGGTATCGCAGGGGCAGACTGAAGTGGGTAAAGAGGAGGAGGAGGGACATATTTGTGCCCCTTTTGTGTGGCTTTTAGGTGCTCTTGCCAATGGGCTGAGTGGTTGGATGTTAAATGCCTTTTTAGGCATGTGGTACCCAAATGGTTGGTGTTTTTGCCATGTTCGATGTGCCTGTGACACAGTTGCAGATGTGCTGAAAAAGGCCCAGACAGCTGAGCTGTGGGGAGTGGGCTGGGAGATAACTGCTGCAGAATGTGATGGAATAGGGTGGCTGCTCTCTACTCTTTCTTGATGCCGACCTCCTTGGGGTTGTACCGCCTCACCTTCAGTTTCCTCCTCTATCTGGCACCCAAGTCGCATCAGTGACCTCATCATCATCATCATCTCCATCTCCTCCATCATTACCACTGGGGACAACTTGGCAATATGCTACGGCTTGGGGAACATGAATGCTAATTTGTCTACCAGTGTTCCTCCCTCTCTCTAGGCTCATGTTCCTGTCATCCTCAACCTCAGAACCAACATCTGAATCCAGTAATGGCTGGGCATCATCAAGGAGCAAGTGGCTGACACTGTGGTCAAATAACTCAGCTGACTCCTCAATGGCTGATGTTAGGGCTATGGCAGGAATAGATGTGGACAAGGAGGCAGGTTTATCCACTCACACTTGTCTCTGCTTGTGTGACAGAGGATGAGGAGGATGAGGAAGGTTTAGTAAGCCAGTCCACCACCTCCTCTGCATGCTGTGGCTGGATAGCACAGGCAAACTCACTAAACAGAGGAAATGATACCCTGCCTGAGGACTGACCACCACGTCCACATTTGCCTGTGGACACATTTGTTGCTGGACCCCTTACAGTGCCAAGGGAACGTTTGCCTCTCCTTTTTGTTCTCCCAGACATTATTGGGAGGGAGGGGGCGGTGCTTATAAGCAAATGTAAAGGGGAAGTTGAAATCTGTACGTAGATGCACTTTAATCAATGTAAGGAGGTGTTTGGTGCCCAAAATTTGAGTACTCACACTACACAGACACACTCCACGAATACAATATAATATACTGCAATATAATGCGCCAAACATACAGTGATGCACAGAAATATATGGCGTTAAACTGGCAGTAATGCACACAAAAGTAAGTGGCAATAAACTGGCAGTAACGCACAAAACTATATGGCGCTAAACTTGTAATGCACACAGAACTATATGACGTTAAACTGACAGTAATGCACGCAAAACAATATGGTGTTAAACTGGCAGTAATGCACGCAAAATTATATGGCGTTAAACTGGCAGTAACGTACGCAAAACTATATGGCATTAAACAGGCAGTAGCACATGCAAAACTATATGGCGTTAAACTGGCAGTAACGCATGCAATATGATATGGCGTTAAACTGGCAGTAACGCACGCAAAACTATATGGCGTTAAACTGGCAGTAATGCACAAAACTATATGGCATTAAACTTGTAGTAACACACACAGAACTATATGGCGTTAAACTGGCAGTAACGCATGCAATATGATATAGCGTTAAACTGGCAGTAACGCACGCGAAACGATATGGCGTTAAACTGGCAGTAACGCACAAAACTATATGACATTAAACTTGTAGTAACACACACAGAACTATATGGCGTTAAACTGGCAGTAACGCACGCAAAACTATATGGCGTTAAACTGGCAGTAACGCACGCAAAACTATATGGCGTTAAACTGGCAGTAACGCACGCAATACAATATGGTGTTAAACTGACAGTAACACACGCAAAACTATATGGCGATAGATTGACAGTAACGCATGCAAAACTATATGGCGTTAAACTGGCAGTAATGCACGCAAAACTATATGGCGTTAAACTGGCAGTAACGCACGCAATACAATATGGCGTTAAACTGGTAACAGTAACAGTAACGCAATCAACCATCTCTACACTGAAGCTATCTGAACTGTCCCTACTCTAGCTATATACTAATGTCAAGATTACAGACACGGTCTCACTACACTACACTACACTGAAACTATCTGAGCTGTCCCAACTCTAGCTGCACACTATGAAAAGCTGAATGATGGTCCTCCTCACTACACTCACACTATCCCTAGACTGACACTAAACTAATATTCTACACTGACAATTGAAGCAAAATAGCACAGTATAGCACACTAACTAATAGCACTGAACAGAGCCCTGTTCTATCTCTCTCCACACCAAAATCACACTGAAAATGGCCGCCATTGAAAGAATACTTTTACATAGTTGCCAACATTGCAAAAAAAAATTCGGGACACTTTTTTTGCATGTAGGCGGAGCCTGCTATAATTAGGGGGCGTGGCATTAGCTTGTAGGCAGGGCATACTTCGCGTGACACAGCGGAAAAATGGGCGTGGCTTGAGCGGAATAGTGGGCGTGTCTTAAATGGGCGTGGTTCGGAAGGGGTGTGGTATGAGATGAATGAGGGATGGAGGGAGAAAGAAAAAAAGAGGGAGAGAAAGAAAAAGAAAGAGAGAAAGAAAAAGAGAGAAAGAAAGAGGGATGGAGGAACAGCAGGCCCAGATCCTACACCACAATAGAAATATGTGTATTCCAGAAAGTTTAACAAATCAGCAGATAAAGATATTCCAAACACCTGGTGTTGGTGCTTCAATCATCCCGGCACCATGGTTGTTATGGTTTCAGGATGATTGAAGTGCATTATTTCTATAATTACATTGTAATATAGAATGAAATTATTTAACTCACCATAATGCAGAATCAGTGGGAACCCTGAGTGTGTCACCTGCCACGTCGCCTGCCACCAGATGCCATCAGGTGTCCCCAGCGGAGTCCTCCCTTACATCAGGCATTGCCAGCAGAGTCCTCCCTTACATCAGGCATTGCAGCGGAGTCCCCCCTTACATCAGGCATTGCAGCGGAGTCCTCCCTTACATCAGGCATTGCAGCGGAGTCCCCCTTACATCAGGCATTGCAGCGGAGTCCCCCTTACATCAGGCATTGCAGCGGAGTCCCCCCTTACATCAGGCACTGCCAGCGGAGTCCCCCTTACATCAGGCATTGCAGCGGAGTCCCCCCTTACATCAGACATTGCAGCGGAGTCCCCTCTTACATCAGGCATTGCAGCGGAGTCCTACCTTACATCAGGCACTGCCAGCAGAGTCCTGTCTTTACACCAGGCATCCCCCAATGGAGTCAGGCATTCCCAGCAGTGCAGAATGGGACAAAATAGCCGGGTGGCTGCCAATAGCAATTGAGCTGCGGCGACACCCACCTCCGCCCCTTCCCACATCAGGTCGCAGCGGGGCGGGAGGTGGGCGGTGCCACAGCTCAAATTCTATTGGCAGTCACCCGGCCATTACTAAATAGTAATTTGGCCTCCGGAAAAATGGTGGCCGGTGGAGACATCTACAGACCTCTAGCGGCGGGCGGCGGTGGCGAAAAAAAAAAATCAGTAAAATTAGAATTTCCCGGGACATTTCCCGGGAATGGCTAAACCAGGGAAATGGGGCTAAATCCCGGGAAATTCGTGACAGTTGGTAAGTATGCTTTTATACTGTGGGGCGGGAATGAGCCATGATTGGATAAAGTCATGGTGACAGTGTCCAGTCATGACTCTGACAGTGCTCTGTGCCCTGATTGGCTGAAGCTTTCACTGCTTCAGCCAATCAGGGCTTGCAATGCACTGTTCAATGCCACAATGCATTGTGGTGTCGAACGACCCGTTTGTTCGGATGTTCTCCGAATGTCCGAACAACGAAAGTTCGGCCCCAACTTATGCTCGGGCCGAACCGTTCTCCCATCCCTAATCCCTGGTAGGATTGTGTGTTTTTAGAACAGCGCCACACCTACTGTTCAAATTCATCTAACTCTATACTCCACTCAGGTGGCTGTATTAGTAGGGGCAGCAGTTTCATATAATATTTATTTAGCCATCTGCGCGGGTCCACTCATAACCTATTTTTAACGAGTAGAGGGTGCTACAGAGTGCAGTGTAATATAATTGTGCTGTTTGGTCAATACCTAAATGACATACTCTCTCCAGCATGCTTACTTGATCTGTTTCTGCCGCTTTCTTTAGTTTCCTGTGTATTGTGTATTTAAATATACATTTTAAATGTGTATACATTGCTTCAACATCATTGCTTATTTAATCCAGCCAATTCTCTAAGTTTCACACAGGACTAATTGAGCAGACCTGAACATCTGTGACATGACTCACATTTGTCTTGCAAGACAAGTGAAATTCTTTAGGGTTGCCTGTCAGTTTCTCATTGGCAAGTACATCTATACTAACAACATTTTCCCCATGGTCAATAGAGATCCTGCATGGACTGTCTGTGTAATGACATTAAACATGTAAAATAATAGGCTCATGTATTGACAAATTAATTACACTTGTATAACTCCTATTTTAAGTCAATACACGAGAAAAGTCTAATCGTTTTGCAGTCTCTCCAGTGAATTAACTGAAGGCTCTGATCATTACAGTAAAATAATGAGTTCTGAACTGCATGTATTTTCATAAATAAGTGGTTTGAATGTTTTTGTTGTTTAAGGCATGTAAAAGTCCTGAAATAATGTGAAACGTCACATCAGTATGTATACAGATATAACATATTGAAGGCAGTCTGTCATTAATAAAAATCTGCCTGTGGCCTTTGGATAGCCCCTAGTTATAGAGGCATGAGGTTAACACCTCTCTGATTTGGGAAGGGGCTTTGGACTTCTGGTGTGCCTTTCTTTATAAAACAATACTTATAGCATATTTACACTTTTGTAGTAAAATTTGAGATAACCCCACTATATGTTTGATTTGTGGTCCTATTCACACGGCATGGCTATTTTTTTTTCATTATTTCTTACCTTTTAGATGTTTATCGGAAGGATGTGTCATGGCTGACTGAAATGTTTTTTGAACAATGTTAGAGGGAGCCTGTCCCAGGTAATTCCTTATTAAAACAATGCAAGAAGCCCAGCCTCTACACTTTTATCTATTTGCTAGGACAGAGTGTTCAAATCCTGTTACAATTGATAATGAAGATCTGCCTGCACAGAATTAATTGTGGCAAACACAGCTGCCCAGCCCCCCCTTAGAGAACTGCGGAGGAATTTTTCTGGGTGTCGGGCTGTTGAAATATCTCAAAGTTTTGCTCTGCTTTAAAGAGCCACTATAGGTCTAGTGGGATCCCTGGCTTTTCTCCGAGCAACCAAGATGCTCATAGGCTTAGTTCTATTCTATGCAAGGAAAGCCATAGTGCTTAAATGGAAGCTGAATGAGGCACCATCTCTACATTTCTGGAAATCCCTGATAAATATTGCCACCCCATTATATAAAGCCACCTCATCCTCACGAGGCTGCCCAGCCAAGTTCGGTAAAGTGTGGAACTTCTGGACGGAATCCCTTTCTACTAATGAAACCTAGGAAGTTTTCTTAACAAGTAGCACCCCATACTTGCATAATCTTAAGCTCAAGTTCTCTTTAACGGTACTCTCCTTTATATACCTTTACTGAGTCAGAGGTTGTATTAGGGTCATATCCAGGTAATACTTTTCTTAAATGGAAAAGGTGGTTAAGTGAGAGTGCTTACATCCTATGACAACCCCCTCTACTCCTGCCTTTAAGTGGAACCAAGCGGTAGGACTTTGTTTTTGTTTTATCTCTTAGTTTATGGTAGTACTAAGGTATGTGTTCTATCTCGATGTTATGTTCGAGACGGGGAATGCCCAGGGGCTCTGGTTTGTTAACTCTTAATCTTTTGATAAAGAATAAAAAGAAAAAGAAAAAAAAAGGAGTCACTCTAGGATTTATAAAGGTTTCTTTGATAGAAATGTAAAAGTGATTGGTTTAATGTAAATAATTGTATTGGTGTGTCACAATGGAATTAGTTTTGGATAGTATGAAGAAGTGTTTACTTTGTTGGGTTTTTATTGCTGTATGTCGCAGAATTGGAGAGATTTACTCTCTCTTCCTGTCCTAGTTTCTACCCACAGCAGAACAGGAAGTAAGCGTAAATATCTAATGCCCCGTACACACGGTCAGACTTTGTTCGGACATTCCGACAACAAAATCCTAGGATTTTTTCCGACGGATGTTGGCTCAAACTTGTTTTGCGTACACACGGTCGCACAAAGTTGTCGGATTTTCCGATCGCCAAGAACGCGGTGACGTCAAGCACGTACGACGAGACTAGAAAAGGCCAGTTCAGAACCAAGCGCGGCACCCTTTGGGCTCCTTTTGCTAATCTCGTGTTAGTAAAAGTTTGGTGAGAGACGATTCGCGCTTTTTCAGACTCGTTGCTTTCTGATCATTTTCTGCCGTTCAGTTTGTGCTTGTGGGTTTGTATCTGCTCTTCAGTGCGTGCAAGCAAGTTCCGCGTGACTTTAAGTAGTCATTGTGTTCTTGTTCGTTCGTTACTGTTTTACAGGTCGCTCTTCACAGGCCTTGCTGTTCTTCAGTGCGTTCTGTTACTTCGTTCTGAGCAGGCGACCGTTTTCTAGCCATGTTGCGTATACGTACTCCTCGTAGAGTTCGTGCTGTGCGGGGGCTTGGTGTTGGGGTCCTGACCTTGACACAAGTCCAGTCCATGAACAGGGTGGGGAGGAGTTCATGGACCAAGAATTGGTTGCTTCAGCGTGACCAGTTCTCTCATATGTCTTTGCTCCGTGAGATCCGTGAGAATAATCCTGATGATTTCAGGAACTTTCTCAGGATGACGGACCCCGTATTTCACCGTCTGCTGGCTTCGCTGACCCCCTAAATCAGTAGGCAGGATACCTGCATGAGGCAAGCCATCACTCCGGAGCAGAGGCTCGTCGCTACCCTGCAGTACTTGGCGACAGGGAGAAGCCTGCAGGACCTCAAGTTCTCGACAGGCATCTCCCCCCAGGCTCTGGGGATCATTATCCCAGAGACCTGTTCTGCCATCATCCAGGTCCTGCTGAAGGAGCATATGAAGGTAAGATTTTTATCCTTTAATATCACATTTGATTGTATTTAATGTTTGCTAAGATATTGTATTTCTTTCCTCATTCCCTAATTACCATGATTGGAATATGCTGTGAATGTCCCCTTTGTTCTCATGCATGCTGGTTTTTTAGGTATTTATTTTTTAAGTCCTTCATACATATTTGCCTTCACTTACCTCCCCAACATGCTCTCCTGCCCCTATATTCACCTCATGTAGTCACTTAACAATGTATTTTATCAGCTCCATAGTAGTACTTTACCCCAAACAACTCCTAAAATGTTTAGAAATGTGATTTGTGCTTTAAATTCTGGCAGAGTGCCAGAGGCTTTTTTTTGTGTCCCCAAATCATTTTTAGTAACCCCCTCCCCCCAACTGCTAGGTCAGCTGATCCCAATTCTCTATCTATCCTCAATCATCTATCTGCTGACTTTGCCAAACCCATACACACTATACCCATCTCTTCTGTGCTCAGATGTATGGATGAATTACCCAAAGCATGTAGTGCAAGGGCCTGCCTGTATACTTTCCAATGGTACTGTTTAAAGTTTTTGTATTCTATTATTATCTTGATAGGTAATATCAGAATGTCCAAATGTGCTCAAATGTGTACAGTGTGTATTTATATCTTTGTATTAGGACACTTATTACCTGTCCAGTGGGCTGCCAATAGTGTAACTAAGGAGGGGCTGTTCCAAGTAATACCCTGTATTTAGGCATTCATCTCTCAATGAAGTGAAGAGGGTTACCTGTCCACGACCCCCCCCCCCCCTATAATGTTAGAAATGGCCCATGAGAGGGGGGAGGAGGTTGAATATGATAGGTGTACCTTATACTTTGGTGTTAATTTCCCCTTAATAAATGCCATTTGGAGGTTGGCCAAGAATGTTTGTGCCTAATCTGCTTGCCATGTTTATGTGCAAAAATAGTAAATTATTTTTGTTTTCCTCAACAGTTTCCTTCCACGCCACAAGAATGGCAGACTGTGGCCTCCCACTTTGCCCAGCGGTGCAATTGATGGGAAACACGTCCACATCGTCCCACCACCCAACTCGGGGTCGTACTATTTCAACTATAAGGGGTTCAATAGTATTGTGATGTTGGCAGTGGTGTCGGCTAACTACGACTTCTTGTATGTGGACGTGGGGAAGAATGGCCGGATGTCCGATGGTGGAGTCATCGCCCAGACGGAGTTCTACAGGCGTCTCCAGAATGGCAGCTTGGACTTGCCACCTCCAGAGGACAATGTGGAAGGTGAGGCTTCTGACGCCCAACCTGGGCCTTCCAGGCAGCAACATGTGGAGGAGCCCAGATTGAGCCAGGTATAGCATTCCTCTAAATATTTCTGCTTGTCCAATCAATGATGTTAACTAGATGTTAGTTTGGAGTACTAATTTATGATTGTGATTGATGATGCAAAACATTAAACCATGTCCCTTTTTCATACACAGGGAAGTCTCAGCCAGGAGGTGGTCGGGCCGAGCCAGCTGCCTGATCTGCAGGTCCCTCCCCAACACCTGGAAAGAGAAAGTGGCAGGAGGAGGAGTGCCCTAGAGGAGGCTGCCATAGGGCTCTTTTGGAGGGCTACAGAGGCCCTGGGAGCACCACAGACCGTGGAGGATGACTTCGCTGCCATCATTGCCTCTAAAATGCAGAGGATGGAGGGACAACAACTCATGTGTGAGTTGCTCATATTGGAGGCTTTTAATAAAGGTATGAGGGCCCAAATTACATCTGAGACATACCTTTGCGAACTCACACATGGTCCTCCTCCTCCTCCTGCAGGTCCTCCTCCTCCTTCTCCTCCAGGTCCTCCCAGTCCTCCTCCTGCCACATCTCCAACAGCACAGCCACAGCCCGGAATGAAGCGTGGAAGGAAGACCAGAAAATGAGGACCCTGGATCCAGTCTGGTCGGCCAAAAGATGCAGCCTCTTGTGGTACCACAGCCTGGGGACACAGATGTCATCTGCTGCTTTCCGGATCTCTGCGACTTCTGGACCAGACTGGCCTCCCTTACATATGGACTCCTCAAGCCACCAATTTTGATGTTCAAGAATTGATGTCTGCCCTGGGGGTCCCAGGCTTCGCTAATTTCTCCTGTTGATCCAGCGTTGCCTCCCTCTTTGTTTGGTTCTGAGCCCTTAATAAAGGATTTTTGTTTTGAATTATACTTGCCTATGTGTGTTTTACTTCAAAAAGGACAGTTGGTTTGTGAAGATTCAGGTACATTTCAAAAATACAATGTGAAATTAACAAGGGACACCAACACCAAACAATCTCCTTGAGATTAAATAATAAAAGATATCAATGGTGTTGTGGTAACTTGACACACAAAACACACACAAAAATAATCGGGAGTAAACTAAAAATAACATTAAACAAAGATCAGCCTTGGAAAAAATACAAACATAAAATCTAAACGAAAAATGGCTTTAAATAATAAAAAACAATAAAACAAACTAAAAAAAAAAAAAATTATGTCAGATGTGACAAATAACAATATATTCAGGGAATCCCAAGAAAAAAACAAAAAAACAAGTTTGTGAGAAGCGTGTGTGAATATGAGCAGCAAAACTACTTAATTCTTGTCACATTATAAAGAAGAAGAGAGTGCGCTGTATTAAACCATTTTTAACATTGCAGCGTGACGAAAGTGCTGTATCCATTGCGAACGCTAATTTTACCTGACCAAGCTGTTCCGTGTCGAAATTTCTTCTGAGCATGCGTGGCACTTTGTGCGTCGGAACAGGCCACACACGGTCGGAATTGACGCAATCAGATTTTGTTGTCGGAAAATTTTATCTCCTGCTCTCCAACTTTGTGTGTCGGAAAATCCGATGGAAAATGTCCGATGGAGCCCACACACGGTCGGAATTTCCGACAACACGCTCCGATCGGACATTTTCCATCGGAAAATCCAACCGTGTGTACGGTGCATAACAGACATAAGCATTTTATAGCTGTATACCCATTTGGGCAGCCTTTCTTTCACATACTACTATAGCTCATTAACCATATTATGAAATGAAGTGGCACAGACATCAGCATAAACCTGGCAGAGGGCCTAACCAACTTCTTCTTAGATTTATCTTAGAACACAAGCAAAATTCTTCCAGATTGCTTGTCAGAATGTGATTGGCAAATACCTCTCTGCTAACAATCGTCCTTTGCTGTTAGGAGATATCCTGAAAATTATGTTGCTGGAATGACATTTGGACAGGAAGTGAGACTGAATCTCTCAAATGAGTACACAAACCAAAATCTAAACCTTTCCCCCTCCCCCATCACCCAAAATCATGTTTGTTTGTTTTAAACTTCTTTTTTTAATGTATTGTTTAGAAAAAAAAAAGAATAAAGAGACTTCTTACCTTACAGAACCCAATAGGCACTGTGCAGTAGAAGGAGTAGAGAGATGATTTTTAAAACTGTTTGGGAAAGTTCATTCTCTTGGCACCAAGGGATTTAGAGAGAGAGCACCTCTGCCTGGATATTCACCTGACAGTAGACCATACCAGCAGAGATCCGAGCCTGATACTGGGAGTGAGGACACCCTGGGACAGCGCAACACTGCCCACATCATGGCATCTGAACAGCTAGACTGGAGCATCCACTTACCCTCTGCTTCCCACAGCTAATCACCGGATTCTTCCTGGGAGAGAATGAGGGGGGCCCCCCTTCTACAGTGTGAGGACACCGTAGCATCACAGGGACTGATGAGAGGGCTGTTTGCCTATTGCTGATACTGCTAGCAGGGGCTAAGCCACTGAGAGTAGGACTCCAAATGTATCCAATCCATACCACACCCATACTCCACTCTATACCACCACTCTATACCACACTTATTCCAAACCTAGACTGCATCTATACCAACCCTATATTGTATTATACTGAACCTTTATCGCATCTGAACCATATGAGACTATACCATACCTATACTGTACCTATACCACATGCAGGTTGTCATTAAGTCTGGACCGCTCCTCCTGTAATAATTATTTTGCAGCCTCCTTTGTCTCCTCTGCTACTATCCTCCTTTTCTTTTAGACAGTACATATCCAGTTGGACTAGAACTAGCATTGCTGCCATAAATACGCTTTGGCAGTACAGTTCCAGCATTCTAGATTAAACTTTACTACTGCTCACTGCTGCACTTGAGGTGGCCTTGCTTCTGTTTGTGCTGATCTGGATCCAAAATGTTATCTTAGGCCTGGTCCCTACTGTTAATCACTTTGTATGCTAAATTGTGTTGTACCATTGTTAATTACATTTTATGCTTGCCTAGTTACCAACCATATTGGGTGACAGTGTATTAAATTTGCATTTAGTACCTGGTTTAGTGCCTGTTTTCTTTAATATAGCACTAATACTGGGTACTAAGTATTACTTTCAGTGAATTCTTGTGATGTTGTATGTTTGTTTTACACTCAACCTGGTGTGTCAGAGGGATTGAGGTTCTTGAGAAGGCTGAGGCAAAGAACAGAGGATACATCCTGTCCAGCAGCTCCTAAAGGAGTAGTGCTACAGACATTTTAGAAATTTGCACGCTTTAACCATGTAGTAATAGTTTAATGAAGGCCCTTTTCTGTTCCAAACATGACTGTGCCCATATGGTTCAAATCCAGGTTCATAAAATATGGTTTTATGAGGCTGGTGTGGAGTGAAGATAGGCTTTGTGTTTGGGTTGAATGTGAGTTTGATCCAAATCCAGCCTTTTCACAGATTGGAGAATAACCAAACTAATTTGACTAGTTTGCCCACCTAAATACCCATTTGATAGAAGCATATCAGCTCAGGATCAGGGGTGACATCATTGACCATATTTGATACATGACATCATAAATGATCCTTTCTGCTGTGTTTACATTCCAGCAGCCTCAGGATCTTGTGACTTAGTGGCAGTAATGTCCTACGTCAGAAGGCAGAGGTTTAGGTGACTTAGAGCATGATGTCAGCACGTTCGTGATGATGGAGGAGTCGTGGCACTAATACAAACTGTGTATTGAGGCAGTGGCGATGGAACAGCTGAGAGCTTGCTGCAGGCAGGGATGACACTGGATCCAACACCTAGACCAATTTCCCAAGGGGATAATACGGTGATTTCAGGGGTGGAGCTCGGCTCAGAAAGGATGGGTGGAGGTATGAGGAGACACAGACGTGGCTGAGAGTATTTTACATTGCTACCATTCAGTTGAACTTGCTGATTAGCTGTGGACTGACAACACCAATTCCCCCTGCTGTGTTCCTCCCTCCCCATACCTACTTGTGATGGATCAGTGAACTTTTAAATGAGTATTATACTTAAGAAGTTTTACCCCCGCAGCCTTGCTTACTGAACACTGCAGCCTTTACAATTAAGCCGTATGTGCCTCCAATAGACAAATAAGAGCCCCTAATCCTAGGCGCCACAGTTGAATTTATGTACTAATGACCTAGGGCGGCCTATGCTATACCCACTTGTCTGTTCATGTGTATCCACATCTCAACCAAATTACAGCTATATCCTGTTTGGGATGACCACAAAACACTGCTTAATTAGGAATAGTATATGCAATATATTGATCAACAATACTTCAATCAACTCCCATCCTTTGAGCTGTGTGTATGTCTGATTGTGTGGATGCATGTGCAGCTGCGATCCCTCTTTTTAAATGACAACGTTGTCTTTTTTAATATTTTGGAAGGTTATACTCAGACCGCTACTTTTGGTATTTTGTCATATATGATATTATGGTGTGTTTTTTCTAAATAAAATTTAATTAAATTCAACCGTAGTGTTCAGTTACTGCAACCCCTTTGGAAGGTATCCTCCACGCCATCCCTCCCTCACTCACAAACTGATCCCGTCGGATCGGAGGCCCGTGCTTGCCCGGGAAAAACTCTTTTTGAAAGAGAAGGGGGGGGGGGGGGCGCCATGCAAGGTGGGGGCCAGGCTTAGCGCGGCGTTGGCGCCCTCCAACGCAGGAGTTTGTTTTTTTTTTTAAAAAAAACTCAGTTTGTACTGGCTGCAAAATTGTCGCAGAGACATGAGAGCAAAGGGAGCATGAAAGAGGTTTTGGTGACACAGGCATTTCCTGCTTAACACATTTACTATTTGCATGAGGCTGAGCATTAATAGCAGCGGCAGTGGCTGGACTACTGCTCAAGCAGTGTATGTGATTTCTTCTGATAGTACCTCTGCTTTGTGCATCGGGCTAAGGTCAGAAGGGGGTTAAAACACCCCCAAAATAGAGCTAAAAGGGTCCCCCTCAAGCTCTGGAAAGCCTACTCATCTCTACAAATGGCATCCTCCCCTGAGAGGGAGTGTCTGGTCAGAATGAGCATCGGGGCCATGAAAGGTTTGCAACTGTTTTCAACACTGTAGCCCCTGTGTATTTTACCAAAAGATCTTTTTTCCCTCAGCTATGATGGGTTTAAAAAAAAAAAAAGTTTAGCGACTTTAATCGCACAGGTTCTCTTCCATTGCCCAGGACCCTCAAACTGAGGAACCAGAGACGGGAGAAGACGAATCCCCTCAGGGGAGAGTGGTGAGGCTGATGACTCCTCTTCTGAGGTGTCAAATGTGGGAGAATCAGCTGGTTTCAATTTTAAGATTGATGGTGCAATTTCTTGCTGTATGGTCCACTCCACATTTATGCTCACTTAACTGAGTGTTTGGCTTCACTAAGGCCTCCTCAAACTGTGCATGCCATTCCTGTCCATTATTGTTGGAAAAGCTTTTTTATATCTGAGAAGATCTTCCAGATAAACATTATTTTTCCTCCTAAAAAAGGAAAATTTATTATCAAATACCGTAATTTTCCTTTCCTGATGGACTCCATGGCAGCCTACATGTGGGTTAACCCCGCCTCCTCTCCAATGCTATAGGACCCCATTCCCATAAATGAGCACTCACCACTAGCTGCTGCGTTCCGTAACTAGCCTACTCTTTGACCAATGGGTGGGAACTCCGTCTGCCATGGAGTCCATCAGGAAAGGAAAATTACGGTAAGTATTTGATAATAAATTTTCCTTTTTCCTGACAGACTCCATGGCAGCCTACGTGTGGGAAATAACTAGCCAACCACACGGGTGGGTATGCTGAACAAATCATAATTTTAATTTGTCCTATCAACCAACAGGATTCTCAAACCAAAGTTTACAGAAAACAATGAAGCAGGCTCTATGCAGTAATGAGACATGAATGTGTTAATAGAGGCCCAAGAGGCCGCTTTGCAGATGGTGTCTGGAGCCACATGTTGGGCCGCCACCCACGAGGCTGCCATTCCCCTGGTGGAGTGAGCTGTCACCACCTCTGGAGGAGCCAAGCCCTTAGCCCTGTATGCTTGCTGGATGGTCTGCACGATCCAGGCTGCGAGTGTCCTGGTTGAGGCTTTCTTCCCTTTATTGCTGCCCGAGTGTAAAACAAAGAGATTATCAGAACGTCTAAAGGGAGAAGTAATTTTCAGATATTCCTTTACAGCTTCTCCTACATCCAGAGGGTGAGTTTCAGTGGACCCCGGAGACCTGAACTTAGGTAAGACGATCTCCTGATTCTCGTGGAACACCGAAGACACTTTCGGGTTTGAACCCAGCATAGGGATGAGAACTACGCGGTCCGGGAAAAACATCAAGAAGGGTTCTTCATGACCCAGTGATCCGATCTCAGAGACCCTTTTAGCCAAGGTGACGGCTACTAAGAAGGTGACTTTTGCTGAGAAGTCCTTGATGGAGAGCGGGGAGGGCCCCGTAGTACTGAGTCCAGAGATTGAGTCAAGGACGAGTGGAAGGTCCCACTTGGGAAATCTGGATTTCCTTTGGGGCTTGAGCCTTGTTGCTCCGCGAAAAAATTGCCGAATCAACGGATGAACCACCTAAGAAGAACCGAAGAAGGCCGATAGCGCAAATACTTGGACTCTAAGGGAGCTGATGGACAAGGGTAGATCTAGGCCTGTTTGAAGGAAGCTGAGAACATCTTGAACTTCTGGATGTCTAAAAGACCTGCCCTTAGAAGAGCAAAATTCCACGAATTTGGACCAAATTCTACCATAGACCTTATTTGTGCTAGATCTTCTTGAACTCATGAGGGTGGAGATCACTTTAGAGGCACATCCAAGGGATTCTAGCCTCTCCCTCTTAAGAACCAGACCATCAGTCTCAGCACTGCCGGACAAGGGTGCAGGACTGACCCCTGAGAAGGAAGGTCCGGCCTGAGAAGGAGAGGACCTGGGTCCCGAAAACTGAGTTGGACAAGGAGACGGAACCAAGGCCTGTTCGGCCAATATGGAGCTATTGTCACCACTTTGACTGCTTCCACTCGGAGCCTCTGCAGGAATCTCAGGATAACTGGAAGTGGCGAAAAGGCATATGCCCTCCTGAACCTCCACTGATCCGCCAGGGCATCTGTTCCGAAGGCCTGGCTGCAGCGGCCCCTGGTATAAAACTTCTTCAGCTTAAAATTGCAGAGGGAAGCGAACAGATCTACTTCGGGATCGATTCCCATTGACAAGATCCACTTGAACGTCTGCACATAAAGGGACCACTCGTTGTTGTCCAACTCGGTACGTGATCGGAAGTCCACTTGAGTGTTTTGGACTCCTGGAACAAAGACTGCTGAGATGTTGGAAAGGTTCTTCTGTGCCCACGATAGAATGGGCTCGACTTCATGAAGGAGAGTGGAACTCCGGGTACCCCCTTGCCTCTTCACATAAGCGACCGCCGTGGTGTTGTCCATCCTTAACAACACTGACTTCCCTTTCAGAAGGTGAGAGAAGGACTGTAGGGCACACCAGGCCGCTCGAAGTTCCAGGACGTTCGAACCTGGGTTGGGGAGGCAGGTGTCCCACTTGCCCTGAGCAAGGTTCGATCCGCAGAGAGCTCCCAAACCGGTACCGCTGGCATCGGTCGTGACCGTGACCCAAGAGATGGGAGCAATGGAGTGGCAAGTCAGAAGGTTTTTGCGCTGAAGCCACCAGAGAAGGCTGTTCCTCATTGTCGATGTTATGTGGATAACTTGATTCTTGTCCCCTGTCTTCCATTGCTGTAGGAAACCTGACTGGAAGGGACGTAATCTCCACAAGGCCCATTTGACCATGGGAGTCGTGGAGACCATTGTGCCGACAATTTCCAGGCACTGGGAAGCTTTCAGGCGTGGGGCGTGTAGGGCCTGGGAAATTCTGTCTCGAACAGTCGGGATTTTCTGTAGTGGAAGGGAGATAGTGTTTTCCACTGTGTCGAACTGAGCTCCTAGGTATATTAGGCGTTGAGCTGGGTCTAGATGACTTTTCCCTAAGTTCAGGAGCCACCCGAAGCTGGACAGGGTGGAGATCACTTGTTCACGGTGGGCCAGCAACTGCTCTCTGTTTTGAGACAATACTAGGAGGTCGTCGAGGTAATGGTAAAGACGTACCCCTTTTAATCTTATGAGAGCTACTGTGGCTAGGAGAACCTTTGAAAAGACCCGGGGGGACGTTGTCAGCCCGGAGGGGTGGCAGATAAATTGTAGATGATCTTGCCCAACTTAGAATCTGAGATATTTGTGAAACTCCTTTTCTACTGGGACGTGGAAATAAGCGTCCTTCAAGTCGATCGAAATCATCCAATCGCCTGGCTGTATGACTTGCTGGATGTTTGACAGGGTTTCCATTTCTAATTTCCCGTGCTCTATAAATTTGTTGAGGTAGGTCAGGTCTATGACTGGGCGCCAAGAGCCGCTCCTTTTTTTGAACTAGGAAGAGAGGGGAGTATATCCCCTGGAACCATTCGTCCTTTGGGATGTGTACCACTGCTCCCTGAGTCTTCAGAAGGTCCACATAGGACAACAACACTTGTCTCTGTTCCTCCGAACAAGGAAGAAGAGTGGAGACGAATCTGGGGGGAGGAGTACTGGAGAAGGTCCATCTGTGACCTGACGAGACTGTCCTTATTACCCAAAAGTCCAAGATTGAGGCCACCCACACGTGCCGGAAGAGGAGAAGACGAGTTCCCACCCGACCCACCTGGGTGGGCGCAATCTCAAAAAGACTTCGCCTGCTCACGACCGCTGGATGTCTGGCCTTTAGCGGGCTTACGATAAGATGCCTGCCCTCTGGTCCAATTTTTCCTGAAGTCTCGGCCAGGCTTGTATGAGCGTGCTTCCCTGGAGCGCTCTGGAGTGCGTCTTCTAAACTGAGGTTTCTTCCATCCAATATACACATGCCACATAATATACATATATTAAAGTTATTTATAAATCAATTTATTATTATATATATATTGTGACATTGGGGATAGTTCAGCTCAAGTGGATAGATGCGTTTTAGTGCAGTGAGTCCACATCAGAGAGGCATTTATAGTTAAGGGCCTGGTAGCCCACGTTTATTAAAGGAAAAAACAACAAAAGTCCATCCAGGAATCCCACGCAGGGGTCCAAGCTTCAGCAAGTAAATACAATAGAAAATCCAAATGAAAATGCTAGCCCACCTGGCTACTCTTCAGCAGTATTGCTGCTATAGGGAACAGGCCCCTCAAACAAGCTGCTTGGATGCACACAGTCTTAGGCTCCTTGGTCACACACAGTTTCAAGAGCTTCAATGCACACAGCTTCTGGCTCCTTTGACGCACACAGCTTTACAGCCCTTCAATGCACACAGCTTCTGGCTCCCTGGACGCACACAGCTTTGAAGCCCTTCAACGCACACAGCATCTGGCTCCTTGGACGCACACAGCTTTGAAGCCCTTCAACGCACACAGCATCTGGCTCCTTGGACGCACATAGCTTTGAAGCCCTTCAACGCACACAGCATCTGTTCTCACACAGAGACACTTACTAGCAGCCACTGCTCCAACTTCACCTTCCTCCACACTTTCTGCTCTCACCAGTCCCTCGTTATATGGGCTGTGTGCACCTGGGCACACACCCTGCTGGCTGTCCACAAGACCCGGACACAGGGTTGGAGATCCCGTCCCACCCAAGACTCTGAAGGATCTCCAAACTACAGAGCCCCATAAGGAACTAGCAAAACCTGGAGAAAACTGCCAGAGCAGTTCTCTCCACCTCAAACCTACACTCTGTAGCTCTGCACTCAGACAATATGCAGACTCTGTGTCCACTTTAACCCCATTTTCATAGTGACAGAGCCTTGCTCTGCCACATACCCCCCCCTCTTGTTTCGATCCGGAGGGAGAAACACCTGCACCCACCATAGCAGTTGGGACACTTCTGTGCTGGCCATCAGCCACGTAGGCCCAACCCTTTTTTCGGGTGTGCTTCCAGGTACGTCCCACCTTGGATCTTAACAGGGTCCTATAATTCCGTATACTCTGCCTTCCCTCTCTTCTCTTGGGGTTCCTGAGCATACTCTCCTCTCTTGGGGGAACTCTGCCTTCCCTGATCCTACCTTTCAGCTTACAGACGTCAGTTTTATCTTTCACCACAGGTCTTTCAGGTTCAAAAACCTCTCTCTGGTTACCCACGGCAACCACGTCACTTTTAACAGCACCAAACATTAGCAGATCATACATTTCAATGACATCCTGTCGAACACAATCAGTGCCATCTATCTCAGTACTTGTTGTTAGGACCAGACCTGAGGAGGGACAAAACACAGGCAAGTGATTACACCCCACGGGTCCATAGCACAGCTTCACCTCACCTGTTGTCCAACACTCCATGGGTAACTGATCTAACAAATGACACTGATCCAAGCACAAACTACTCCTTTCTGATGTACACATTACATTGTTGCAGCAACCAACATTAGCACTTTCCTTTACAGTGTCTCCGGGTACTTTAAGTTGTACCTCTTTCTGAGTGATAGAAAGCATCTCTGCTAGTGCTGCGTCTATTTTGGGCCATACCTTCTCATGAGGTTTAGCGGGTGAAACAGTATCCACGCCCTCTATTGACCACTGCTCAGCCGCACCTCGGACCACACCAGCAGAGATGTTTATAGTCACTACACCAGCCGGAGAGACCTTTGATGTCTCCAACAGTTCTCCTGGGCACCTTCCATACCACTCAGTAACTGGGAGCACCCTCTCAGAGAACCTCAAGACTATCTGCCACACTGTTAATAAGCATTGGTCCCACCAATACCATTCTCGATCAAGGCTTCCCAGCACAGCCTGTACCACCTGGCTCCACCCATGGGTACTACGCAGCACCACCTGGTCCGACTGTGGTGGAGACACCCAAGTGTACAGTGAGTGCATTTTTACCAACTCCAGCATTTCAAGTAAGGTTTTTGTCATCTCTAAACATCCAATGTCTAAATACCAGACCTTTCTAAGGTCTTTTTCCCTGTCCAAGACATGGAGGGGCTCATCCACTGCAGCTTGTGAGGTTGAGACATTTGAAGAGACCTCCAACTCCTTGGAGGTACCCCTCATCACAGCCTGTTGCTCCCCTGGAGCGCTGTCAGACACATGTCTCACACTTTTCCCTTCTGTACCAGTGTCAGTGAGCCACTGCAGGTCATTATAAGTCACATTGTCACCTTCACACTTGAGCTGTGGGGCTGTGGACAACACATCTGCTTTGCCAGCACCCTGAACAGTTCCTTCAGACTGGAGGGCATTAACCTTCGCAGGGACAAACGTGTCCTTGAGCACCAGCCGATCTGCGATCCCTCCATTGGGCATAGCAGGTGTTATGTCCACCACATTATTTAATATTGCGATTGCATTCTCATACCAATTATCCCAGTCTATTGTGGTTCCATCACCTACTCTAGAAGGCCCCACAGGAACCTGGGATTCACTAGCCAAAACATCACCTGTGTCATTTCTATACATATCCCTTTGGGTGGACACATCATCTGACAAGGCAGGCTGTAATACATGCTTTTGCCCTACCTGCTCTGGGGGCGCTACTGACCCACACAGCTCTGCACTTTCAGCTTTTGCAGGCTGAATTAACCCCTTGACAACTGGGTTACACTTAGGGTTGTGGGGCTGCGCCCGCACACTCTCACTGTGTGACTCAGTCTTCCTTTGTTTCACCAGAGTAGCACCACAGCCATCCTGGAACACCTCTGGCTCCAACACATGGAGACCCCATGAGACTTCCATGGACAAGCCTGCGCTTCTGGTTGTCACGGGAGATATCCTACTCCCATCATTGGCAGTGAACACATTTCCAACATTTTCAGACATGACATTAAAGGAAACACATTTTTCAATGTCATTATCACCAATACCATCACATTTGCCAACAGTAACACATTTGTCAGCATAACCATCAGAATTTTCATTACGTATAGACATAACTGCTACTTTTGTGGATTGTCTATTACCAACCACAGCCTGTGAGCCTCTCTTCACATCACCCTCTATCTTTAAAGGGGAACTCTTTCCTCCTTGAGCAGCTCCATAGCTGACCTGGGAAACTCTCTGCTCCGTCACTGCGAGCTCCTCTGAAGTTTCCCTGGGCAACTCTGCAGCACCTGTCACTAGGGAACATGGCACAAGAACAGTTTTGGTCACCCCTACTTTAACCTCTCCAGCACTCTGCTGGATTATAGTAGGCACATGCATAGTCCCCATGTCCATTTGAGTCTTTAAACTTGCTGTCAGCTGGGCTTCACCATGTGCCTCCCCACTGCTCCGGGTAGCACGCTGCAGCAAGTCTATGTCCATTTGCACTGCGGATCTCCCCGCTGGACACACTCCCATTTCACTAGGTTCAGTCCCACAAACTGAAACAGTCTTACCATTTTCAGTGGCTGGCATCATACCCTTCACTTGAGTGCGCGGTCTCTCAGCTGCATCCATACCAGCTACTTCCTCTGTGTGGCCATAGGACGACACTGCAGCCTTTCCAGACTCTTCAGCGTTGTTCCAGAACCTTGGGCAAGTAAAAATTCCATGCCCCACTTGACCACATTCCAAGCACGGTACTGGAAGCTGAACTTTACTTTCTTGGAATCTCCTTGATGACTGGCTCTCTGTTGCCAAGGGATACCACTGGTCATGACCATCAGCAGACAGACTCCTTGGACCCCCGACATCCCTGTTGGCCTGGACATTGCTTCCACAGATGACCATATTCCTCTTTTTCACACGCTGTTGTCCACCTGGCTTCCTGTTGCCAGGGGAAACTTCTTTCACTTCCTTTTTAACTGGGGATGACATGATTAATTTACCCCAGGTCACAGAAATTTCACACTTGGAAAAATTCTCTGGCGTGGCTGGGGCATGTGGTGAAATACCCTCTAGCCATAGAACCCTTTCCCTTGCTTCAGCAAGGATTGCTTCCTTTTTCTGTTTTGAACGCCCCATGCTTGCTGTCTTACACACAGCAACTTGCAACACACTTCATAGCAAAGAGAAAAAAAAATATGTGATTCTCCTTTCACAGGTACACAACCTGCATGCAACACAGAGAGAATAAATATGTGATTCTCCTTTCACAGGTACACAACCTGCATGCAACACAGTCCATCAAACTTCTGTGCAATGCTGTTCGCCTGGCTGCCACACACAGCTAGCAGTAGTTCCTGATGCGACTCACCATGGAGCAAGGACCTAGATTCAACCGTCTACATGCCCGCATTCGAGCACCACTTGTGACATTGGGGATAGTTCAGCTCAAGTGGATAGATGCGTTTTAGTGCAGTGAGTCCACATCAGAGAGGCATTTATAGTTAAGGGCCTGGTAGCCCACGTTTATTAAAGGAAAAAACAACAAAAGTCCATCCAGGAATCCCACGCAGGGGTCCAAGCTTCAGCAAGTAAATACAATAGAAAATCCAAATGAAAATGCTAGCCCACCTGGCTACTCTTCAGCAGTATTGCTGCTATAGGGAACAGGCCCCTCAAACAAGCTGCTTGGATGCACACAGTCTTAGGCTCCTTGGTCACACACAGTTTCAAGAGCTTCAATGCACACAGCTTCTGGCTCCTTTGACGCACACAGCTTTACAGCCCTTCAATGCACACAGCTTCTGGCTCCCTGGACGCACACAGCTTTGAAGCCCTTCAACGCACACAGCATCTGGCTCCTTGGACGCACACAGCTTTGAAGCCCTTCAACGCACACAGCATCTGGCTCCTTGGACGCACATAGCTTTGAAGCCCTTCAACGCACACAGCATCTGTTCTCACACAGAGACACTTACTAGCAGCCACTGCTCCAACTTCACCTTCCTCCACACTTTCTGCTCTCACCAGTCCCTCGTTATATGGGCTGTGTGCACCTGGGCACACACCCTGCTGGCTGTCCACAAGACCCGGACACAGGGTTGGAGATCCCGTCCCACCCAAGACTCTGAAGGATCTCCAAACTACAGAGCCCCATAAGGAACTAGCAAAACCTGGAGAAAACTGCCAGAGCAGTTCTCTCCACCTCAAACCTACACTCTGTAGCTCTG
Source organism: Aquarana catesbeiana (assembly GCF_042186555.1). Taxonomy (NCBI): domain Eukaryota; kingdom Metazoa; phylum Chordata; class Amphibia; order Anura; family Ranidae; genus Aquarana; species Aquarana catesbeiana. Next base: position 364,099,742 of record NC_133326.1, on the reverse strand, counting down.
CACTCAGACAATATGCAGACTCTGTGTCCACTTTAACCCCATTTTCATAGTGACAGAGCCTTGCTCTGCCACAATATATATATATATATATATATATATATATATATATATATATATATATATATATATTTATTTAATCATTCATTTATTTATATATATTTTTTTAAATGAATACATATTGCCTAGCATAGCAAGGCAGTCACTCACCTGAGCTAGACCAGGGCTAGGCTGGGCTGGGGAAAACCACTCCGCTCCCACTCACTGCCAGGGAATTCCCATTATTCAGGGGCTAGGAGCGGAATTTAAATCCCCCGCCCGTGACATCATCGCCCCCACCTCGCGCCTGCGCCGTGGGGCGGTGACCGTACTGCGCATGTGCGGCTGCAGAGCGATCCGCCGCTCTGCGCACTCGCGAGCCAAGCCTCGGTCCCGAGGATGCTACTGCGCATGCGCGAGTAGCGAGGACGGCCGCACCCCGAAGTGCCGAGGCGAGCTGGAACGCACAAGCGCTCCAGCCGCCATGAGGGGTAAAACGGACGGAAAACGGCCAAAGTAAGCCTCTTGAACAATTTGGAAAGCTCTTTGGGGGAAAGACAGAATACACAGAGAACAACTGCCATGAAGAAAAAGGACATCATTGCAGACCTTGCCAGCCGTTGATGTGTCCATCCATCCGGCATACAGAGGCGACCATCCCTCCACCACAGGGGTATTACTTCAGCCTCTTAACGCTACTTGCCCGCCCGTGGCTGGGCCCTGAGCTGCACCACATAAAGTATGTCACCATCTCGGATCCATCCGATCGGACGCGAACATCATATGTAGGTCCATTGGAAGAGGACAAAAAAGGCAAGCAGCAGCTACTGGTGAGTGCTCATTTATGGGAATGGGGTCCTATAGCATTAGAGAGGAGGCGGGGTTAACCCACACGTAGGCTGCCATGGAGTCTGTCAGGAAAACTTTTTTACACTTTATCCTATGGTGGAGGAAATTCACTAAGTAGAGTATACCAGCAATTAACGCTGCTATATCCTCTGTGAAAAAGAGCTTTTGTAGACAATGCTCAAATGCTTAGGCATCCAACGGATAAAATGTTGGAATTCCTGTTAAAAAAATAAAACACTTTTTTCTCTGTCAGCCCGTGCTGACAGTAATTGCTTAATCATTGTGAGGCCAGTTTAACAGGTGTTCAGGTATCCTGCTCAGCAGGCCCAGGATCTGGCAGCTTTATGTTTGCAATAATTGCTTTGTGAGTTTCTATTGTAGAACCTCCACAAGGTCCTCATGCAGGTGCTTGCTTATAAACTAGCCAAACGCACAACTGCTGAGATGCCTACAGCCACATCACCCTGAAATGAAAGCGCCCAATCTCATATGATCTCAGAGGCTAAGCAGGGTCAGGCCTGGTTAGTACCTGTATGGGAGACCACCTGGGAATACCAGGTGCTATACATGGTTCTGTGCACATTGTTGCTAACACAAACAGCTAAATGCATGAGTGCGGGAACGCACGTCAGCGGAGGATAAACTTCCTTTCACCATGCAGAAGCTCCTGGCTAGTCTTCCTTTTGCGGTGAAACAGCTATTTGAGAATGCTTGGATTATTAATCCAAAAAAATTCTAGTGAGAAAAGTACCCCCTTTTGCCATTTAAGTAAAGGAGTAAATATATTTTCATTTTTAAAGCTACTTCTTTTGTGCCAGAGGCATCAGCCTCCAGGCAGTCATGATGGCTTCCGCCGTCAGGTTCAAAAGGTAATCCTCAGAATTAACCCCAGGGACAAAAGAGGTCTTGGGGGAGGAAACCTACAAGATACTGAAGCCTCCTTATGAAGAGGCACCCCGCTCGCTCAATAGGGGTAATTCTTCTGCAGTTCTTAAGGATATGACAGGAAGACGAATAGGGGACTTCCTCAATAGCTCCAAGGTACAAGCTGAAGTTCCAAAAGTTTCCATCTCCTCATTTTTTCTCAGATCAAAACGTTCCTAAGGATCCAGAGAAAAAGAAGTCTTTCTCTCAAGCATTGGACCATTTTTTTTTTGGCTAAAGTGGTCATGGTGGTCCCCATATAAGAGCAGAGGTTGGGGTTTGGTTGAATCCAAATGGACATTCTGGATCTCAAAGATCTAAACCCTTCCCCGCTCACCAGAAATTTTGTATGCTTCGAGGTAGAAAATCTTCATTTCCATAATAAAATATATTGCGGCGCTAAAGAAATGTCCAAAAAGGTCTGGAGAGTAGAAGGAATCAAATCACCAAGCACAGTGTAGATGTAAAAAAGGCACTCGTCACCACGTGGTAATGTAGTCTGCTTACCAGAAAGCAAATGGGATTAAGCATGAATGAATATATCTCAATAGCATCCAGAAAATCCAGCTCCCTGGAACCCCTCGTCAGACGACACCCTCCGTGTAACTTCCTTCACACTTCCACAGCTCCAAATATTCACATCAGAGATAAGGCTTCCCAATAAGTAGTCATCATACACCCGAGAAGAGAAATGAAGGACCCATAGTGAAGCCCGTATTGGTAATATAAAAACTTTAATGTTTAATTAATTTATTAGTAACTTACAGTTGGAAGTTCAAATTAGCAGAAAAAGGACTATCGGCTGCAGCATTCAGATTGTGGATGTCAACCTGCCTGACATGTTTCTTCCTAACGGATGTCATCAGAGGCGTGGCTTCAATGACACTCACATACTATATATATATAAAAACAGTGGGAGGGTCAGAGGGAGAGTGATCAGATGTAACACCTAACAGCTGAGTGTGTATACATCGTGTACAATCTTCATTTCCAGTTTGTAGCTCTACCTTTTCTGGCTAGCTACTGCACCTCAAGTGTTTATAAAGATCCTGGCTCCTCCTTTAGCTAGGTTAAGGGCTCAAAGTATAACAATACTAGCCTACTTAGACGATCTACTCTTGATAGATCAATCGGTAGCCCATTTAAACCAAAGTCTGGTCACCTCAGTCAGCTACCTGGAATACTTTAGGTTGGATCCTTGACCTAGAAAAATCCTCCTTAAAACCATCAAGGAGATTGCAGTACTTAAGGCTGATCATAGATACAGTTGAGAAAAGTGTATTTTTGCCCCAGGAAAGAATCGGTTCCTTAAAGGAACTGATTTGGTTGGTCAAAACTAAGAAGAATCCTTCTATTCATCTTTGCATGAGTTTATTGGGAAAAATGGTAGCTTCTTTCGAGGCCGTTTCTTATGCGCAGTTTCATTCAAGACTGCTGCAAAACAGTATCCTGTCAACTTGTCAACTCGATGCATTTATCCGCCAAAGTGCTTCAGAGCCTCAATAGGTGGTTAATATCCAAAAATCTTCAAAAAGAAAAATCCTTTCTGCCGGTTACCTGGAAAGTAGTAACAACAGATGCCAGCCTTTTGGGCTGGGGAGCAGTCCTGGAAGAAGCGTCTGTCCAAGGGAAGTGGTCCAAATCAGAGTTGACCTTGCCCATCAATATTCTAGAGATTCGGGCAGTACGCCTGGCCCTAAAGGCCTGGATGCTCAGACTACAGAATTATCCTGTCAGGAGCCAATCTGACAATGCCACAGCTGTGGCTTATATCAATCACCAGGGGGGCACGAGAAGTCGTGCGGCCCAGAGAGAGGTGAATCATATTCTGTCTAGGGCAGAAAACAACATCCCTTGCCTATCAGCAGTTTTCATTCCAGGGATCTGGAATTGGCAGGCGGACTACTTGAGTTGCCAACAATTGTTCCCGGGAGAATGGTCCCTTCACTCCGACATCTTTCTGTCAATATGCCAAAAATGGGAAGTTCCGGACGTGGATCTGTTTGCGTCCAGGTTCAACAACAAGATCGACAACTTTGTGTCAAGGACAAGGGATCCAATGGCATACAGAACAGATGCCTTGGTCTTTCCATGGGATCAGTTTTCATTGATCTATGCGTTCCCTCCTGTTCTGCTGCTTCCGCGTCTCCTATGCAGGATCAAGCAAGAGGGAAAGGAGGTGATTCTGGTGGCCCCAGCGTGGCCCAGGAGATCTTGGTTTGCCGAGATCATAAGGATGGCGGTAGGGGACCCTTGGACCCTGCCCCTGTGGCCAGACCTTCCGGTGTTCCATCCTACTTTACAAACGCTAAATTTAATGGTTTGGCTATTGAGACCCAAATTCTAAAGGACCATGGGCTGTCAGCTTCAGTAGTTTCTACCTTGGTTAATGCTAGAAAGCCGGCCTCCAGAATCATATATTATAGAGTCTGGAAGGCATATGTCTCCTGGTGTGAATCCAGGGGTTGGCAACCCAGGAAATATATCATAGGTAGGATCCTTGAGATCCTACAGATGGGATCAGTAATGAAGCTGGCCTTGAGCACTATTAAGGGCCAGGTGTTGGCCTTAACTGTGTGTTTTCAATGACCACTTGCTTCACTCTCTGGTTCGTAACCTTATCCAGGAGGTAACGCGGATTAATCTCCCAGTTAAGTCACCCTTGAACCCTTGGGACTTAAATTTAGTCCTGTCAGCTTTACAAAAACAGCCTTTTGGACCTATTCAAGATATTCCCTTGATCCTCTTGACGAGGGAAATAGTTTTCTTGGTTGCCATATCTTCTGCGAGGAGACTATCAGAGTTGGCTGCTCTTTTTTGTATTGCTTTGCTACAAAACTGAGGTACTCCCAGTAGTGGAAAGGGTTATATAGGGAGTGCACTTTTTTGTCTTAGGGCGTGCCAGTGTCCATCACCTGAAGGTGGCCTATAACCCACATAGTATCTACTATGGCTCTGTGTCCCCTGATGTACTTTAAAGAAAAGGATTTTACAGGTAAGCTGTTTTAAAAATCCTATTATTTATTATATAAATAGTTGTATACTAATAGTGCGGTAGATGCAGGCACCACAATATTTTTTCAGAGGTTTAGGTGACTTTGCCAAGATGAAGTTGCATCGAGTAAATAGATACCAAGCATGTCAAGCCTTAAAATTGAGCTCACCTGTGAAACGATGACAAACTCCTGTATGCAAAATGGTTCACAGGTGATGCATTAAAATCTTCACAGGTTAGCAATTTAGAGTTAACAGCAGTCCTAGAATTATTTCTCTTACTCTGATATTCGCAGTGATATTTGCACTGCCACTGGTGGACAAGTGGTTAAAGAACTTTGTCACAGTGTGTGTTTATTTACATTTGACATTTTTTAACCACTTGCCAACCAGCCGCCGTCATTATAATGCAGCAAGTCAACACGATCCTGCGAACCATCGTAGCTTTACGTTGGCTCCTTTAAGCGGGATAGCAGGTGTGCCTGCCTGCTGCATTGCCGGGGTGCCGATGCTCCTGGCCGGCGGTCGCAGGAACAAGAGGCACAACAGGGACGTGTGTGTGTAAACACACAAATCCCTGTTCTGTGAGGGGAGGAGAGGCAAATTGTGAGTTCCTAATAGCTAGGAACCACGATCTGTCATCTTCTATAGTCAGTCATCTCCCCCCACAGTTAAAACACACAGTCAGGGAGCACAGTTAACCCCTTGATCGCCCCCTAGTGTTAACCCCTTCCCCGCCAGTGACATTTACATTAGTATTCAGTGCATTTTTACAGCATGATCGCTGTATAATTGTCAATGGTTTCAAAAATGTGTCAAAAGTGTCCAATGTGTCCTCCATAATGTTGCAGTCTTGATAAAAATCGCAGATCGCTGCCATTACTAGTAAAAAAAAAATAATAATAAAAATGCCATAAATCTATCCCCTATTTTGTAGACGCTATAACTTTTGCGCAAACCAATTAATATACGCTTATTGTGATTTTTATTACAAAAAATATGTAGAAGAATACATATCAGCCTAAACAGAGGAAAAAAATTAGCTTTTTTTAAAAAAAATTGGGGATACTTATTATAGCAAAAAGTACAAAATATTGTGTTTTTTTCATAGCGTAAAAATAAATACTGCAGAGAAGATCAAATACCACCAAAAGAAAGCTCTATTCGTGGGAAAAAAAGGACGTCAATTTTGTTTGGGTACAGTGTCGCACGACCGAGCAATTGTCAGTTAAAACGACCCAGTGCCGAATCGCAAAAAATTGCCTGGTCATTGAGCAGCCAAATCTTCCGGGGGGCAAAAGTGGTTAGAGAATGAGTAATAAAGGGGGTTGAAATCTGGGGGCCCTCTGTTGTACAGGCATTATGGATACTATCCATACTATTATGGATAGTTTTTGTATAGTCAGGGCATTTACTAAGGATACATTCTACAGGATAGTTTTTGTATAGTCAGGGCATTTACTAAAGATACATTCTACAGGATAGTTTGTGTAAAGTCAGGGCACTCACTAAGGCCCCTTTCACACTGAGGCGCTTTTTATGCGCTTTCACGCTAAAAAAGCGCCTGAAAAGTGCAAAAAAAACTATTTTCAATAAAATCAATGAATGCTTTCACACTGGGCCAGGGTGGTGAAAAAACGCCCCTCTCCATTGAAATGAATGGAAAGTGATTCACAACGCCTGAAAGGCTCCTCAAAAGCGCCTGAAAAGCTCTTCAAATGTGCTCACTGTTTTACTGGCAGTTTACATGCACCTCAGTGTGAAAGTGGCCTTAGGATACATTCTACAGGATAGTTTTTGTATATTCAGGGCACTCACTAAGCATGCATTGTACAGGATAGTTTGTGTATAGTGGTGTGCTCACTAAGAATACATTGTACAGGATAGTTTATGTATTATCAGGGCGCTCACTAAGGATACATTGTACAGAATAGTTTATGTATTGTCAGGACACTCACTAAGGATACATTGTACAGGATAGTTTGTATATATTCAGGGCGATCACTAAGGATACATTGTACAGGATTGTCAGTGTATAGTGAGGGTGCTCACTAATGCCGCGTACACACGAGCGGACTTCTCGTCGGACTGAACTCCGAAGGACTTTTCAACTGAGTTCCGACGGAGTTCCAACGAAACGGTCTTGCCTACACACGATCACACCAAAGTCCGATTGTTTTGAACGTGATGACGTACGACCGGACTAGAATAAGGAAGTTCATAGCCAGTAGCCAATAGCTGCCCTTGCGTCGTTTTTGGTCTGTCAGACCAGCATACAGACGAACAGATTTTTCAATAGGAATTGAGTCCATCAGAAAGATTTGAAACTTGTTCTATTTCTAAGGTCCATCAGATTTTTAGACAGAAAAGGTCTGATGAAGCCCACACACGATCGAATTGTCTGACGGATTCGTTCCGTCGGACCTTTGATCCCGAAAAGTCCGGTCGTGTGTACGCGGCATAAGGATACATTGTACAGGATAGTTTTTGTATAGTCAGGGCACTCACTAAGCATACATTCTACAGGATAATTTGTGCATAGTCTGGGCACTTACTAAGGATACATTGTACAGCATAGTTTGTATATATTCAGGGTGCTTACTAAGGATACATTCTATAGGATAGTTTATGTATTAGGAGTGAAGGGGAAAGCCTATGTAAAAGGTAATAAAGAGGGAATTGTAGTAGTCAAGGTGAGAGATAATAAGGGAACAAATTAGAAGCTTTGTGGTGTTATTAGTCAAGAAGGGGTGTATTTTGGAGATGTTGCAAAGCTTGAGTCAGCAAGAGTCCAGGATTACACCTAGCACCCTGGCATGCGGGAACAGGCTGATAGTAGGGCCATCAATTGGAAGTCAGGGGAAGGGGCACATGGGAGAGGAAATATTATGAGCTCAGTTTTGGATAGGTTGATTTGAGGAAGTGGTGTGACATCCATGATACCCGAGGAGAAGTAGAAGGAGGTAGAATTGTAAGTGACTCTGAAGGTTCGTTGGGATAGGTAAGTTGAGAACCAGCTAAGAGTAATGTCATGGACACCAAAAGAATGGAGTTTTTTGAGAAGGAGTGGTAGACTGTATCAAAGACAGAAAAGACGTTCTACAGAATAGTTTGTATGTAGTCAGGTTGTTCACTAAGGGAACATTCTACAGGATAGTTTGTGTATTATGTTCAGGGCATTGTGTGCATTCACGATACATTCTACAGCAGGGATAGGCAATTAATTTTCCCAAAAGGCCACATGAAAAACTGGGACTGATATGGAGGGCCAAACTTTTTTCGGCTCAATTTTGGACCTGAGCTGGTTCGTAAGTATGTTGACATAAACAAACACCCGGTGTTAGGAATAACATACTTACTAACTGTCACGAATTTCCAGGGACATTCCCGGGATTTAGCCCCATTTCCCGGATTTAGCCATTCCCGGGAAATGTCCCAGGAAATTCTAATTTTACCGTTTTTTTTTCCGCCGCCGCCGCCCGCCGCTAGAGGTCTGTGGCCGATGGAGACGATGTCTCCACCGGCCGTCATTTTCCCAGAGGCCAAATTACTATTTAGTAATGGCCGGGTGACTGCCAATAGAATTGGAGCTGTGGCACTGCCCACCTCTCGCCCCGCTGCGACCTGATGTGGGAAGGGGTGGGTGTCGCCGCAACTCAATTGCTATTGGCAGCCACCCAGCTATTTTGTCCCATTCTGCACTGCTGGGAATGCCTGACTCCATTGGGGGATGCCTGGTGTAAAGACAGGACTCTGCTGGCAGTGCCTGATGTAAGGGGGGACTCCGCTGCAATGCCTGATGTAAGGGGGGACTCCGCTGCAATGCCTGATGTAAGGGGGACTCCGCTGCAATGCCTGATGTAAGGGGGACTCCGCTGCAATGCCTGATGTAAGGGGGGACTCCGCTGCAATGCCTGATGTAAGGGGGGACTCCGCTGCAATGCCTGATGTAAGGGGACTCCGCTGCAATGTCTGATGTAAGGGGGGACTCCGCTGCAATGTCTGATGTAAGGGGGACTCCGCTGGCAATGTCTGATGTAAGGGAGGACTCTGCTGGCAATGCCTGATGTAAGGGAGGACTCCACTGGGGACACCTGATGGCATCTGGTGGCAGGCGACGTGGCAGGGACACGCTCAGGGTTCCCACTGATTCTGCATTATGGTGAGTTAAATAATTTCATTCTATATTACAATGTAATTATAGAAATAATGCACTTCAATCATCCTGACACCATAGCAACCATGGTGCCGGGATGATTGAAGCGCCAACACCAGGTGTTTGGAGTATCTTTATCTGCTGATTTGTTAAACTTTCCGGAATACACATATTTCTATTGTGGTGTAGGATCTGGGCCTGCTGTCCCTCCATCCCTCTTTCTTTCTCTCTTTCTTTTTCTTTCTTTCCCTCTTTCTTTCTTTCTCCCTCCATCCCTCATTCATCTCATACCACACCCCTTCCGAGCCACGCCCATTTAAGACACGCCCACTATTCCGCTCAAGCCACGCCCATTTTTCGCAGCAGCACGCTTCGCGCGATGCATTTTTCTGTTACAGTATGCCCCACCTACAAACGAATGCCACGCCCCCTAATTATAGCAGGCTCCACCTACATGCAAAAAAAGTGTCCCGAATTTTTTTTTTGCAATGTTGGCAACTATGGAATAATAATAAGGTCTTGCAGATGGGCGGTGGTAAGAATGGGTGGCTAAGCAGTGGTTTTACTGTCCTTCCCGAACTGTAAAATAACAACCAGACAGGGCTGTTCACATGCCATGACCTTGGCATTTTTAATTTGGGCTGCAGAGTTTGATAAGCGTCACCACTTGTCAAACTTGCTTATTAAGTTCAATAAGGCTGCACTGCAACCGTCTGCAACTCACTGCCTATCAAATGCCCTCTGACAAGCACCGCGACTGAAAGGAGAGAACCTTAGATTGGTATAGCGGTGATTTCTGCAGATCCTGACCTGGAGTGAAGAAAAGGTGGATGGCTTCTGGGGTTTGCGGTATGCAGGTGCTAAGACAAGAAGAACTTGGCCAGGTAGCAGAGCGGCGGAACGTCTCCTAGGCAATATTTCCCCATCAGAACCGAGTCTATAGTGACCAGCTCCTCAGGCTCTCTCCTTCCAGTTCTTGCAGTTCTCCAAATGGACATTTGTCAGCGTGCATCTCTGAGCCTGTGAGCTTCCTTGCCAAGGCAGCTGACAAGCCCAGAGAGGCATGCTGACAGTGCAGGCACCGGGGGCCATATAGGGACAGCCAAAAAGCTGGATGTGGCCCTTGGGCTGCAATTTGCCCAAGTCTGTTCTACTGGCTAGTTTGAGTGCTCACTAAAGATGCATTCTACAGGAAAAAAATCAGCCTATCAAGCTACAGACAGAGTTTCCATTGAAATGGATGGAACCAGTAGCCTGCATGTATATGATGTACAGCCCAGAATATATACACAAGATTTTTGCAAGAGGTTGTGCAGTGCTTAGCAGGCCAAATGATAGAGATCTCAAAACAGCAGGCTTGCTGTTAAGTATATTCTATGCTGTGGAAGATAGAAAAAGGTAAGTGCAGTAAGCGTCCGCTTATTTACAAAAAATATGTTTTTTGATTATCCACTTTAGAGCTGAAATTCTGGTTAAATAAATATTGTCTAAATACAAGGGCCATGTGTACAGTATTTGCTAAATAAAGCTGGATTAAACCCAAACCCAAAAATGTTAAATATATTGCAGCTTATGGGGTGGCTGCATTTGTTTTCTTTCTTCAGGCATTTTTCCCATCTGTTTTCACCTGGTAATCTGGCCAGTAACATACCTCCTGTAAAGGGGTGCCTACACTCTAGGCGAAGGAGCACAGGGGGCATTTTTGGACAGCAGCATTGTCAGTCTGGGGGGAGGGGAGTGTAAGGTGTACTAGCAGATTTAGATACAATCATTATTGTTCTGTATAATGAAATGGTGCAAAAAGTTTTATACACATGCCTCATTTTTTGAATAGTTCAATAATTAGAAATCTCTGTCATATTCAAAGTAAACATAGTTGCTACTTAATACAGAAGGACTTCCAAAGTTAGCTAATCCATATATGAAGTATCCCCATTATATAATGTTCTATAATAAAAATAGTAGTTTTAGTAGTCAATATACATTCTCACATGCCACGTACCTATTAGTGAGTTTCTACGTCAAGTGAATGCGCTAGTTCACTTTTGCCATATTGACTGTTACAGTGGCAGTTTCAATATTTATTATCAATTCTATGAACTGTTGTACATCATTACTATATTCCTCATCTCTACAATGATATGTTGTTAAGGAAAGAATTCAAAGTAAAGCAATGAATCTGTCATATATTTCCATTTTCGTCTCAAGAGGGAGCAAGATACTCACACTTAGCCCATAAGAGACACATGGTGGGAGGATGATGGGAAGAAAGAAAAGAAGGAAGATAGTAAGAAATGTGGGGGTAGGGAAGGGAAAAAAAGAGAAAGGAAGTATCACATTTTACCTTTTATCTTCAACCTACAGTGGCATAGGCAATATCTTTAAGGATGGTATGTGCCTTTATTGTAAAGGTCCTAACCTGAATTTTTGATTTTGTTAATGTAAACAGACCAAGTTATCAGACTATCAAACTGTATCAAATGTTTGAATTTTATAAACTGGTGGACCATTTCATATTAGGGCTCATGCACACTGGCTTAAAAAAAATGTCTGTAAACAGCCTGTAAAAGCAGCTCTATGTACGCCTACAGTAGGTGTCCATGCATTTAACCGGTTCAATACCGGGCATTTTCACCCCCTTCCTTCCCAGACCAATTTTTAGTTTTCAGCGCTGTCGCACTTTAAACAACAATTGTGCGGTTGTGCGACGTTGTACCCAATCAAAATTGACGTCCTTTTTTCCCCACAAATAGAGCTTTCTTTTGGTGGTATTTGATCACCTCTGCGGTTTTTATTTTTTGCGCTATAAACAAAAGAAGAGCGACAATTTTGAAAAAAACACAATATTTTTTACTTTTTGCTATAATAAATATCCCAATTTAAAAAAAAAAAAAACAAATTTTTTCCTCAGTTTAGGCCGATACGTATTCGTCTACATATTTTTGGTAAAAAAAAATCGCAATAAGCGTATATTGATTGGTTTGCGCAAAAGTTATAGCGTCTATAAAATATTGGATAGATTTATGGCATTTAAAAAAAAAAAATATTTATTTATTTTTTTTACTAGTAATAGCGGCGATCAGCGATTTTTTTTTTCGTGACTGCGACATTATGGCGGACACATTGGACACTTTTGACACATTTTTGGGACCATTCACATTTATACAGCGATCAATGCTATAAAATTGCATTGATTACTGTGTAAATGTGACAGGCAGTGAAGGGGTTAACCACTAGGGGGCGGGGAGGGGTTAAATGTGTTTCCTAGGGAATGCTTCTAACTGTAGGGGGCAGGGACGCTCAAGGGGAGGAGACCGATCAGTGTTCCGCTGTTCTGGGAACACAGATTGCTCTCCTCTGAACTGACAGGACGTGGATCTGTGTGTTTACACACACAGATCCACGGTCCGGCCCGGTTAACGGGCAATCGCGGGTGCCCGGCGGACATCGCGGCCGCCGGGCACACGCACCGGGTCCCGAGCAATGCGGCGGGCGGGAACCCGGGGCCGTCATATGACGTCCACCCAGGATGGGAGATCCCATCTGTGGACGTCATATGACTATAGGCGGGTAGGGAAGTGGTTAATAATAATTATGCAACACCCCCTCTAGAAATGACTATGTGATCAAATATTAATAGTGCAATAATACTCTATGTGTTGGTGAACATATATATAGCACTTTACATCGAATATACAGGTGCATCTCATACATTTAGAATATCATAAAAAAGTTAATTTATTTCAGTAATTTAATTCAAAAAGTAAAACTCATATATTTTATATGCGTTACACACAGAATGATATAATTTAAGCATTTCTTTTTTTTCATTTTGATGGTTTACAGCTAGTGAAAACCCAAAATTCAGTATCTCAGAAAATTAGAATATTACATAAGACCAATAAAGAAACGTATTTTTAATACAGAAATGTTTGCTTACTGAAAAGTATGCCCATGTACTGTATAACATGCACTCAATATTTGGTCAGGGCTCCTTTTGTATGAATTACTGCATCAATGGGGTGTGGCATGGAGGCGATCAGCCTGTGGCACTGCCAAGGTGTTATAGAAGCCCAGGTTGCCTCTGATAGTGGCTTTCAGCTCATCTGCATTGTTGGGTCTGGTGTCTCTCATCTTCCTCTTGACAATACTCCACAGATTCTCTATGGGGTTTAGGTCAGGCGAGTTTCCTGGCCAATCAACCACAGTAATACCATGATCATTAAACCAGGTATTGGCAGTGCAGTATTTTGGCAGTGTGGGCAGGTGCCAAGTCCTGCTGGAAAATGTAATCACCATCTCCATAAAGCTGGTCAGTAGTGGGAAGCATGAAATGCTCTAGAATTTTCTGGTAGAGGGCTGTGCTGGCTTTGGACTTGATAAAACACAGTGGACCAACACCAGCATGTGATATGGCTCTCCAAATCATCACTGACTGTGGAAACTTCACACTGGACCTCGTGCAACTTGGATTCTGTGCCTCTCCACTCTTCCCCTAGACTCTGGGACCTTGATTTCCAAATGAAATGCAAATTTTTCACAGTCCGTGATGATTTGGGGAGCCATGTCATCTGCTGGTGTTGGTCCACTGTGTTTTATCAAGTCCAAATTTAGCACAGCCCTCTACCAGGAAATTGTAGAGCACTTCATGCTTCCCTCTGCTGACTAGCTTTATGGAGATGCTGATTTCATTTTCAAGCAGTACACCTGCTCACACTGCCAAAAGTACCAATACCTGGTTTAATGATCATGGTATCACTGTGCCTGATTGGCCAGCAAACTCGCCTGACCTAAAGCCCATAGAGAATCTGTGGGGTATTGTCAAGAGAAAGATAAGAGACACCAAATCCAACAATGCAGATGAGTTTAAAGCCACATTTAAAGAAACTTGGGCTTCCATAACACCTCAGCAGTGCCACAGGCTGATCGCCTCCATGCCATGCCGCATTGATGCAGTAATTCATGTAAAAAGAGCTCCGACCAAGTATTGTGTATTGAGTGCATACTATACTGTACATGGACATACTTTTCAGTAAGCCAACATTTCTGTATTAAAAATACTTTTTTATTTTCATTGGCCTTATGTAGTATTCTAATTTTCATCAAAATTAAAAGAAGGAAATGCTTAAAATATATCACTCTGGGCGTAACGCATCTAAATAAAATATATGAGTTTCACTTTTTGAATTGAATTACTGAAATAAATTAATTTTTTGTTATTCTAATTTTATGAGATGCATCTGTATAAATATAGATGTAAATTGACACTCCACATCCACATTAAATAACCAAAGCTTCCGTGATGTGATAAAAGTCCATGAAGACTATGACGACAATCCTATTGAAATCAAGTCCCAAAGTGAAATATCCAAATTGACTCCTCCTTCACTTCGTGCACAAGCGTTAGAGTATATCACCACTGTCATGCAAGTGTGAACCCACCACCTTCACTCCAATGTGCTCACCTCAGGGTGCGGACCTAAGAACATACGTTGTTAGGATGGATCCGCTTAATCCCCCCTGGGGTAAGGATATGCTGGTATCTCTCTTTCCACAGGTATTCTCAAGGAGTAACACCTTCCTCTGTGGTATTATATGGTTGGTACCACTTTAAAAGACGCACATTCTCTATTCCTCTGCTCCCAGTCACTCAAAAAAAACCCACAAGGCCATAAGTGTAGTATGTCATAAAATCCCGGATTTATTAAAAGAAATGCACTTACATGAAATCAAGGTAAATGTGCCTTTAAAAAAATAGTAAACAGCTGCAATCCAACACTCGGCGGCTTCAGCGTCACCTGGCTCCTTCCACGCGTTACGTCACCACCCTCGTGACTTCCTCAGGGCAACTTGAGGTGTCCTTGCACACATAGGCGTTTACAGGCGTATTAGATGAGGAGTGTTTACAGGCTAAAAAAAAAAAGAAAACATCACAAGCGTGTTCAGGAGAGTAGCTTTTGAGCAGAAAAAACTCTTGACACTTCTAAACACATGTAAATGCTTCAAAATCAGTCTAAATGCTAAGCACATTTAGGCACATTTAGATATTAATGCATTCCAATAACCAGATTAAATTAATATTCCAGCCAATGGAATACAATGACACTCAAACATTTGACGCGCCTAAGCACATATATAATATGCGGCTTTAGAAAAGAGAAGGAGAGGAGAAAAGCAAACGCCTTGTGTGCATTAGGCCCTAATATATTTTGCTGTACATGATATTTAGCTGAGTGAGGCAATTAGACATTGAGCAATGAGCAAAGTGCACTATCTCATGGCCATCAATCTGCAATCATCTTTGACAGCTGTAAACAGATAAAAGGTAATTTTTGCATGCCTTATTAAGTAAGGCCATTAACTGAGATAAAAATGCATGCTATTCATTTCGTTTTTAGAAACTCATTTGAAAAATCATACATTCATTGCACCCCTTGTGACAACCATGCTGTTATTGTCCATTTTTCTTGGGGATCATCTGCTAATTGAAATAAAAAGTGAATATTTGTAAAGGTAAATCTATGAGTGCCCAATATTTTCACTACAATACTGCCTAGTGGGAGTACAGATAATTTCACAGCAATACACATGTAGAAGTTTGGCTCTCCATCACAAGAGCTCATAGACACAAATAATTTGGTGCCCAAAGCAACACCCATCTACTAGGATCACCTCTATACACAGAACATTTTCTTGTTAATGGTCCCAACTTGGCTCAGAATATTGTGATGATGTGCATACACACCTAAATAAAATGAAAGTAATTCTACTGATGATAGGAAAAAATGCTTGGCCATTTGGATCTTCTGCCTATAGGCACATGCCTACTGTGCCTAATGGAAAATGCAGACCTGCACATGCAGTATTATAGGTTTATGAATAATTTTCCAATGAATAGTAATGTATTAAAATATGCATTTTATGCTCATTTAGAATAGCCAATTGTTCTTCATTTTGAACCAAATCTAATGGGCAGCACAGTGGCTAAGTGGTTCATACTTCCACCTGCCACCAGTAGGGGCTGTCGGTTCAAGTCCCAACCATGGCCTGATTGGAATTTGCATGTTCTCCCTGTGCCTGCATGGTTTTCCTCCCACTCCAAAGACATGCTGGTAGGTGAATTGGCCTAGTATGTGTATGTATGAATGGGAGTTGGGGACCTTAGATTGTAAGCTCCTTGAGGGTAGGGACTAATGTGAATATGCAATATATATGTATATTATCAATGCTATATAAGTGCCTGTAACAAATAAATAAATCTCTTTGTTAACCACTTGACCTTCTGAAGATTTACCCCCCCCCCCTTCATGACCAGGCCATTTTTTTGCAATACGGCACTTAGCTATTTTAACTGACAATTGTGTGGTCATCCAACGCTGTACCCAAATAAAATTTGTGTCCCTTTTTCCCACTAATAGAGCGTTCCTTTGGGGGTATTTGATCACTTCTGTATTTATTTATTTTTTGTTGTGCTATAAACAAAAAACATCTGACAATTTTGAAAAAAAACCCACAATATTTTTTACTTTCTGCTATGAAACATAGCCAATAAAAAAATTGAGAAAAATCTAATTCCTTCATCAATTTAGGCCAATATGTATTCTGTTACATATTTTACCCCCCCCAAGCGCCTATGCAAATGATACAATAAGAGTACCATTGATGCACGTTTACCCCAGAACTAAGATGAACTTTTTGTATGAGCGTAGGAGTATTCAAGGATAGGAATCTCCTGTGCTACAGATACCCAAACAGTGGCTGCATCTGATTGGATGCAGCCACTATAAAGCTGACAATTTTCCGCCCGGCTACTTTGATTTTTTTCAAACAAAGGATGTCAGATGGGAGGGGGCTGAAAGAACCACCCATAAAGCGAATTTTGGATGGTTTATCAGGAACTGGAAGAAATCTGCACAATGTATGGCCAGCTTTACCCTTCCTGATTTAAATCACCAGTTAAACACATAGTTTTTAAGGAGAGTTTAAATCACCAGACAGTTCAACAAACTCTTTAGAATATTTTATAGAGAGAATTTCTGAATCCAAATATTGCTTTTTTGAATTGGGTCATTCTAAAGAGTCTACAACATGCATGAGAGTATAAAATTGCACCGCACATTTATATGATGGAGCTTCAATTAAATGAATGCTATGTGCACTAAAATTGCAGTGTCAATTTACTAACATTGGAGAGTGCACAATCTGGTGCAGGTGTGCATGGTAGCCAATCAGTTTCTAACTTCAGCTTGTTCAATTAAGCTTTGACAACAAAAAAAAATGGAAGCTGATTGGTTTCTATGCAGAGACGCACCAGATTTTGTACTCTCCAGTTTTAGTAAATCAACACCTGTGCTTCCTGTGCCAAAGAAACATGTTCACCTAACTAGTTTGGACATGATTGGTGATGCTCTTCTACTGTCACGTTAACCTGGACACTGATCATTCCAGGGTAGATGAGACACAGCAGACATTCTTCATGACGTTCAAACCTTTCTCCTGCTTTGTAATATCCAAGTGGTGTTGGTCAGTGAGATCCTCTTCACTGAGACATAAAGAATGCTTATCCCTTTTCTTCTGTACACCATTTGGACTGGAAGTGAATTGCATATGTTGCACTATGGGAAAGTTGGGGTTTTAAAAAAGGCTACTCATCTGCCCTAGATATACTGTACTTCTGCAGTGAATAAGTGTTTCAAAGATTTGTATGTGCTGTCAGGGGCATGGGAAGTTAAGGTATATCTAAATTCAAATTTTCTTCATTTTGGATATAGTATAGAATGTTTGAAACCCCCGAGTCAATTTTTTTTTTTGTGTTCTGTCTGTGTCAACTTGGAGGGATCTTTCTTTACTTCCTAACTCAAGATACAACAAGAACTGAGAATTCTTTCCAAAGTGGAGTAAATCTTCTCTTAGTTGTCACTAGAACAAGTGTCACCGTTATGATTTACTCTCTATTCCTTTTCAGTGACAGCTCCAAAATTTTAGATTTTCCCTTACATTTAATCCTGGGGCCAATAGTTGCAAAGATAAATAATAAGTGTAAAAGCCAAAACAATATTCTAACAGTAAGACAATTGGTATATATAATAAGTACCTTAAATGTCCAATATTATTGTTTTCTTATTTTGGTTATTATATATTGGAGATGTAGAACATTGATACAAAATCTGGCATTCATAATCATATTTTCTTATAATAAATAAGAGGGAACTGAAACAACGAATTGTTTCTATGTTCTTACATGGTCGTTAATTGTTCATGGATAATACAATAAAGATCGTCCTTTATATGCATTTATTCTTGCTTATGCATGTATACTATGACTCTGTTCACTACATCGATTGTTGGATACGCTCCTCATATAAAGTCCCAAACCCTTTTTCTTCTTTACAATAGGGATGTAGGCACATGTCCACATGAGCATCATTTACAGTCTCAACCCCTTTTTTTTCTATGCAGTAAAATACCTGACACTTTGAAGTGTATAGTGCCTTGTAAAAGTATTCACCCCCCTTGGCATTTTTTGTGTTTTGTTGCCTCACAACCTGGAATTAACATGGACTGTTTAAGGATTTGCATCATTTAATTTACAGAACGTGCCCGCAACTTTGAAGATGTTTTCTTCATTGTGAAGCAAACAACAAATAGGACAAAATAACAGAAAAAGTCAATGTGCATAACTATTCACCCCCTAAACTCAATACTTTGTAGAGCCACCTTTTGCGGCTATCACAGCTCCAAGTTGCTTTGGATAAGTCCCTATGAGCTTGCCGCATCTTACCACTGGGATTTTTGCCCATTCCTCCTTGCAAAACTGCTCCAGCTCCTTTAAGTTGGAATGGTTTGCACTTGTAAGGAGCTGGACAACACAGGAGAGATCTAGCGCCTTGAGGCGATTCAGTTCACATGTGCAGCGCTATACAAATCATTCATTCATTCATTCATTCATTCATTTATTCATTGTGAACAGCAATCTTTAAGTCTGACCACAGATTTTCTGTTGGATTGATGTCTGCGCTTTGACTAGGCCATTCCAACACATTTACATGTTTCCCCTTAACCACATGCTGACCAGCGCACGACGATATACATTGGCACAATGGCACGGCTGGGCAAAAGGGGTACGTCCCCTTTAGGAAGCGGCATTGTGGGCGCGCGCGCCGCGCGCTCTGTGACCCTGACCGTGTGCCCCGCGGACTCGATGTCTGCCGGGTGCCCGCGATCGTGTCACGCATGGGATAACGGGGAGATAACGTGACTGTCATCGGGAGCAGTGATCGCTATCATGTGAGTAGTAGCCCACCCCCTCACAGTTAGAATCACTCCCTAGGACACACTTAACCCCTTGATCTCCCCCTAGTGTTTAACCCCTTCCCTGCCAGTGTCATTTACACAGTAATCAGTGCATTTTTATAGCACCGATCGCTGTATAAATGACAGTGGTCTCAAAATAGTGTCAAAAGTGTCCGATGTGTCCGCCATAATGTCACAGTCACGCAGATCACCACCGTTACTAATTTAAAAAAATGAATAATAAAAATGCCATAAATCTATCCCCTATATTGTAGACTCAATAACTTTTGCGCAAACCAATCAATATACGCTTATTGCGATTTTTCTTACCAAGAATATGTAGAACAATACATATCGGCCTAAATTTAGTAAAAAATTAAGTCTTTTTATATAGTTTTGGGGGATATTTATTATAGCAAAGAGTAAAAAATATTGCTGTTTTTTCAAAATTGTCGCTCTTTTTTTTGTTTTTAACGCAAAAAATAAAAACTGCAGAGGTGATCAAATACCACCAAAAGAAATCTCTATTTGTGGGGAAAAAAGAACGTCAATTTTGTTTGGGTGCAACGTCGCACGACCGCGCAATTGTCAGTTAAAGTGATGCCGTGCCGAATTGCAAAAGGTGCTCTGGTCAGAAAGGGGGTAAATCCTTCAGGGGCTGAAGTGGTTAAACCACTCAAGTGTTGCTTTAGCAGTGTGTTTGGGGTCATTGTCCTGCTGGAAGGTGAACCTCCATCCTAGCCTCAAATCACACACAGAGTGGTACAGGTTTTGCTCAAGAATATCCCTGTATTTAGCACCATCCATCTTTCCCTCAACTCTGACCAGTTTCCCAGTCCCGGCTGCTGAAAAACATCCCCACAGCATGATGCTGCCACCACCATGTTTCACTGTGGGGATGATGTTCTTTGGGTGATGTGATGTGTTGGGTTTGTGCCAGACATAGCATTTTCTTTGATGGCCAAAAAGTTCAATTTTAGTCTCTTCAGACCAGAGCACCTTCCTCCATACATTTTGGCTTTGCCTTTTTGCAAATTCAAAACGTGCCATTTTGTTTTTTGCTGAAAGTAATGGCTTTCTTCTGGTCACTCTGCCATAAAGCCCAACTTGTCGTCCTATGTACAGATACTCCAGTCTCTGCTGTGGAACTCTGCAGCTCCTCCAGGGTTACCTTGGGTCTCTGTGCTGCCTCTCTGATTAATGCCCTCCTTGCCCGGTCCTTGAGTTTTGGTGTGTGGCCATCTCTTGGCAGGTTTGCTGTTGTGCCATGTTCTTTCCATTTGGTTATGATAGATTTGATGGTGCTCCTAGGGATCATCAAAGATATGGATATTTTTTTATAACCTAACCCTGACTTGTACTTCTCAACAACATTGTCCCTTACTTGTTTGGAGAGTTCCTTGGTCTTCATGGCAGTGTTTGGTTAAGGGTGCCTCTTGCTTAGCTGTTGCAGCCTCTGGGGCCTTTCAAAAAATGTGTATATGTAATGACAGATCATGTGAAACTTAGATTGCACACAGGTGGACATCATTTCACTAATTATGTGACTTCTGAATGTAATTGGTTGCACCAGAGCTTTTTATGGGCTTCCTAACAAAGGGGGTGAATAGATACGCACATGCCAATTATCCGTTTTTTATTTCTGAGAAATAGTTTTATGTATATATTTTTCTAATTTTACTTCACCAAGTTAGACTATTGTGTTCTGATCCATCACAAAAAATTTGGATTAAAAAAACAATGAATCAAAGGCTGTAATGTAACAAAATAGGTAAAAAGCCAAGCAGGGGGGGGGGGTGAATACTTTTGCAAGGCACTGTATGTAAACCCAAGAAGAAAATGTTAAGATTTTGCAGCTTTCCAATCTATAAATGAGGTGGCTGCATACATATTTTCCTTTTTTTTTCAGGCTAAGTGCATATTCTGCAGGTACAGAAAAGTTTATGTTGACCCTGCAAGAAGTCTTGTGTTCTTGTAACTTTCTGCACACTGAACTGAAATCTCAGCAACATTATCAACATTGCCACCTATGTTCTGCGTTCCGCCTCATGCACATGTAAGTTTTGCAGCTCCTGTGTGCTGAAGCATAAAATCCCCTGTGCTTTCCTGCACTTGGGGAGCAGAGCAGAAGCAATTAGCATTTACCCAAGCTTGACCATATACAGCTTTTCATTTGTATTGGAGTCTGCACACGGCACATGCAGCTCCCTGGGTGCAGAAAAGCGCAGAGGATTTCACGCTTGAGCACACAAGAGCTGCTGTGTGCATCAGGCTTAACATACCTCTTCTCTATTGATTATAGATAAGGAGAGAAGAAAGTGTTTGTAGTGCAATCAAAATGGCAGCTACAAATACGCTAGCTGCTGACTTTTAAAAATACCAGTGCCTGGGGTCCCGCGCTGTTTTCCCGCAGCCAGTTTTTCTTACCCCATGCCGCCACCTTAGATATGGGAGTAATTTGTGGCTTCCTGAGGAACCACAGCTGGCTCCCCACTGTGCATGCATGAGCAAATGAGGCACTTTATGCATGGTCCTGCAGCCTCTTGGGACATGTGAAGAGGTTGCGGTAGGGGAGGGGGAGGGACAAATCTAGGCACATATTTATTTTAGCTGCTTTAAATCTGCACTATAGCCGAATGATGGCTACAGAGCGGATCTGCTTTAGACGTCCTCCCCTTTGCAGGCTCGCCACGCCCCCCTGAATGGCGCGTGCGACGCCAGCGGTGATCACCCGAGTGAGACTCGGGTGATCACAGATCCTGACCCCTTACCACGTGATCAGCTGTCAGCCAATGACAGCTGATCACGTGATGTAAACAGAAGATCGGTAATGGGTTTTTTTTTCTTCTCACGCTAACAGCGTGAGGAGAAAAAAAAAGGATCACCGGCTTCTGTTTGAAGGAACATCGGTCCCAAAGAGGAAGAGCCTCATATGTGCCCACCAGTACCGCCTGCCAGTGCCATCTGCCAGTGCCACGAATCAGTGCCCGCATACGTAAGTGCCAGCAATCAGTGCCACCTATCAGTGCCCACAGGTGCCACCTATCAATGCCCACCAGTGGTGCAGATCAGTGCCTCATCAATGTCACTTAGCAGTGCTGCCTATCAGTGTCACCTACCAGTGCCCATCACTGCCACCCATGAGTGCCCATCATTGCCAGCTATCAGTGCCACCTATTAGTGCCCTTCAGTGCCACCTATCAATGCTCATCAGTGCCACCCATCAGTGCCACCTCTCAGTGCTCACCAATTCCACCTATCAGTGCCCACCAGTGCCACCTCATCAGTCCCCACCAGTGCCGCCTATTGGTGCCCATCAGTGTCGCCTTATCAGTGCCCATCAGTGCAGCCTATCAGTGCCCATCAGTGCAGCCTACCAGCGCCCATCAGTGTAGCCCCATCAGCGTACATCAATGAAGGAGAAAAAATACCTGTTTGCAAAACAACAAAATATAACAAAAAAAACGGTTTTGTTTTTTTTTTTTTAATTCGGTCTTTTTAAATTTTTTTTAACAAAAAATAAAAAACCCAGAGGTGATCAAATATCACCAAAAGAAAGCTCTATTTGTGGGGAAAAAATTATAAAAATTTAATTTGGGTACAGTGTTGTATGACCGCGCAATTGTCATTCAAAGAGGGACAGCGCTAAAAGCTGAAAATTGGTCTGGGCAGGAGGGAGGTTTAGGTGCCCAGTAAGCAAATGGTTAACTGATATCATTCAAGTGAAGTACATCTAAGGTAGTTACCAATTTAAAAATAATTTAAAAACTCAGAAAAAAGTTTATGATGACCTCAGCAGATTTTAAGCTAGCTGTCATGTCAAAGAAGTAATCCGTTACTCGGTATGTGAAAAAAGCCATAATGTAAATATAAGTAAATCGATCAGCGCAAATATTTCTAATTTCTAAAAACGAATGCAGCTAGTACAAATGATCATCACATAATCTAAGCAAACATAGTGCAAAACAAAGTGCAGCTCATGGGGAATAAGATTCTAAAAAAAAGTTCTAAATAGTCCAATAATAATCCAACAGAAAGATGAAGAGGACTAGAGGTCCCAGCAAGCACCAAGAGGATTCCGCGTGACAGAACACAAATCCGGAAACAATGGTGACAGACCCTCCACCTCCAGAGAACTCACTTCACTCAGCCTGAGGCGCGTGCTCCTG
The DNA here is from genome assembly GCF_042186555.1 of Aquarana catesbeiana. Lineage (NCBI taxonomy): Eukaryota > Metazoa > Chordata > Amphibia > Anura > Ranidae > Aquarana > Aquarana catesbeiana. Next base: position 364,076,321 of record NC_133326.1, on the reverse strand, counting down.
ATTTGTGTTCTGTCATCCTCTTGGTGCTTGCTGGGAACTCTATTCCTCTTCATCTTTCTGTTGGATTATTATTGGACTATTTAGAACTTTTTTTTTTTAATTTATTCCCCATGCGCTGCACTTTGTTTTCTATAATGTAAATATTGTGGATGGGAACAGGGAGAAAATTGACTGGCACCATCATTTCTTAGATATCAAGAAAACCAGTGAGAATGTTTTGGATGGGATTTTTAAGGTGCAAAATTGTCAACAAGCATAGAACTATTAACCACTTCACAGAAGGATTTACCCCCTTAATGACCAGGCCATTTTTTGCGATACAACATTGCATTAATTCAACTGACAATTGCACGGTCGTGTGACGTTGTGCCCAAACAAAATTGATGTCCTTTTTTCCCACAAATAGAGCTTTCTTTTGGGGGTATTTACTCATCTCTGCGTTTTTATTTTTGCGCTATAAACAAAAAACAATTTTGAAAAAAAAATATATTTTTTACTTTCTGCTATAATACATATCCAAATATATAAAAAAAACACATTTATTCATCAGTTTAGGCCAATGTGTATTCTTCTACATATTTTTTGGGAAAAAAATCGCAATAAGCGTATATTGATTGGTTTGCAGAAAATTTATAGCATCTACAAAATAGGGGATAGATTTATGGCATTTTAATTTTAAAAAATTTTTTTATACTAGCAATGGCGGTGATCAGCTATTTTTAGCAGGACTTCGACATTGCGGTGGACAGATCGGACACTTTTCACACTTTTTTGGAACCAGTGACATTTCTATAAAAATGCACTGATTACTGTATAAATGACACTGGCAGGGAAGGGGTTAACATTAGGGGGCGATCAAGGGGTTAAGTGTGTCCTAGGGAGGTGTTCCTAACTGTGGGGGGGAGTGGACTGACTGGGAGTACAGAGAGATTGCTGTTCCTAATCACTAGGAACAGACGATCCCTGGACAGAATGGGGATCTGCTTTGTTTACATTGGCAGATCCCCATCCTGGCTCTCTGTGGAGCGATCGCGGGTGGCTGGCGGCCGGCGCCATGCACGCACCCACTGTATCTATTTCACGAAGCGCCATACCGATACGGCGATTCACGCAATGGAGCCTCCCTGACGCAGTGGTGGCTGGTCCACAAGTGGTTAAAATAACAAGTTGTTATTTACAATTATCATTAACAACTTCCTGCCCATGTTAAAGCCAAAAGATGGCTACAGCTTGGGCTTAATTTGCCAGGAGGACGTCCATGGAGTCCTTCGGGTAAAGAGCCAATCACAGCGGCCCTTTACCACGTGATCAGCTGTGTCCAATGACAGCTGACCGCATGATGTAAACACAAGCTGGTTATTGGCTTGTCTTTCCTCAAGGTGACAGCGTGAGGAGAGAAGAAGAGAGCCGATAACCGGCTTGTGTTAAAGGGACATCGCCACTGATAATCAGTGCACTGATTATCAGTGTCCTGATTATCAGTGCAGTCCCACCTGTGCCCACCAGTGCTGCCAATCAATGTCCACCAGTGCCACCTATCAGTGCTTATCCATGCTGCCATTCAGTGCCCATGAGTACCTCCTCATCAGTGTCACCTATCAGTGCCACCTACCAGTGCCCATCAGTGACACCTACCAGTGCCCATCAGTTCCACCTACCAGTGCTCATCAGTGCCTATCAGTGCCGCCTATCAGTGCAGCCTCATCAGTGCCTCCTCATCAGTGTCCACCAGTGTCGCCTTATCAGTGTCCATCAGTGCAGCCTATCAGTGCCCATCAGTGCCGCCTCATCAGTGGCCATCAGTGCCGCCTCATCAGTGCCCATCCACGCAGCCTCATCGGCGCACAACAGTGAAGGAGAAAAATTACCTGTTTGCAAAATTTTATAACAAACTATGAAAAATATTTTTTTTCCCCAAAGTTTTCTGTTTTTCGTTTGTTTAGCAAAAAATAAAAAACCCAGTGGGGATTAAATACTACCAAAAGAAAACTCTATTTCTGTGAAAAAAATGGTAAAAATCTCATATGGGTACAGCACAATTGTCATTCAAAGTGTGACAGCGCTGATAGCTGAAAATTGGCCTGGGCAGGAAGGAGGTAAAAGTGCCCAGTAGGCAAGTGGTTAAAACAGTGAAACATTAGCAAACCTGTACACATGTTGTAGGTATTGTCAGGGCCACAAAAGAATAAAATAGAGATGTGGCCCCATGGGATTGTCACCCATAACGCCCATTTGTTTTATAAATCAATTTTACTCTTAATAGAGGGCTATGATGATTGTCAAGTACATGTCTCTCTATGGTTGCTTTGCTGGTTCTTTCTGTTTTGTTTTTCATGTGTCAAGGTGCCTGCTGTTGCTAGGAAGATTTACCTCAGCTGCTGAGCACTGGATTGGTGACAAATCCTGTGGCGAGAAACACCTAGCCAATGAGTGTAACCTTTTACTTCTATCCTCTCCTGTCACTGGACAGAGTCAGCATTTACCTCAGGTCTGTCAGCTGGACTCACCTCTGGATTCTCCTCAGCCTTCCTTCTGGATCTTTTGACCTGTTCCCCTGCCCACCCTCCCCTTTGTTATTTCCCCTTGTCACAGTCCAACTTCATGTGGGTAATGTCACCCACTTTGTGGCTGGACAGTAATTGGTACGCTGTTACTTAGCTGGTATAAGATATTGCTGCTTGATTCTTAGTGACTAAGCATGTTGGCCTGTTATTGGTTAACAACAGTTCTGTTTGATATTGAAGGTCCATCTTTTTGGGTAATGTCGCCCACTTTGTGGGTGGACAGTGGTTGGTAAACTGTTATTTGGTTGGTATAAGATATTGCTGCTTGAGTCTTAGTGACTAAGCATGTTGGTCTGTTATTGGTTACCAGCGGCTCTCTTTGGTATTAAAGGTTACAGTTCATTTCATAATTAAAATTGTTTTAAACCCAATAAAGGGGCCGTAGTCTAAACTTTTTCACAATTCTTGTGTGTTTATTTTATATTTTAGTTATGTTCTTATGGTATGATGGGTGTTAATGGGGTGTACAATCCCATGAAAAAGAGTCCCTTTACATATGATCTTCTACATGTTTTGCCATCCTGGCTTCATCAGGAAGTACATGTAAGGGATACTACTAAACGGAAAAGAAATAACAAATCTTCAAAAATACAAGGTAGCCCTATAAAAATACATTTTTGAAGACAGTCAAACCCACCAGGAAAAAACACAAAAGAAGAGAGCGCAAAGCCGCCCTAGTGTAACTCGGCTTTAATATGGTAAAGTTAAAAACACTACAATGGTCAAACTCAACATTGTGTGAAGATAGATACAGCATAAGGATTCCACTCTGGCCGCACTCCTATAACCACCTCAAGATCCCGACAGGGGAAGGGGGAGCCATGGACCTTCAACCTAGCTGCCCAGATCCTGGCAGCACATCCGAGGTTATCCACCACCATGCTCGATGTGAAGATGCGGTCCAGCCGGCACTGCTCTTTGAGGACACATGAACCCACACGAGCAGGATACAGGGGCGAAGAGAGTGAGGATGTCCCACAGTTGCCATGACAACGCGTTTCGGAGGCATGGCCTCCTTCCTCAGGTCAGTTCATCAGCGCACCTGCTAGTTTTTCTTTTGTGTGTATTTAAACCCACCAGGAAAGCACAGATTACTTAGAATCTTGACCCGACCCAGACACTATGTATCGGATGGTAAGGTGAAGAAATAAGGGGGGTGAAGGTTGGCCCACGCAACCACACATAACATCTCAATGTTTCTCTCAATGCATTAAGGTGAAAAAACACGAAGGTTTACAACCCCTTTAACTAATACACAAGCTCTTCATTTTAGCAGTCGATACAAAGCTGTGCGGTAATGGCTTCCCAATTTCACATTGCCATGGAAACCTTGCTAACTTTAGCAAACAATTTGCACATTGCTATATTCTACCTTGGCTCTGATCATCAAGATTTGACAATTTAATAAAAGTTGCTACGTTACAGTAATTTTATGAAAAATAGTGTTAGGCTGTGAATAAAACAGCAGTATTTTCTTATACCAGTTTTCCTGAAAATTGAGAGCTTACAGGAAATTAAACTGTGACAAATAAGCACCACTTGTGCATCTTTATTTTAAATGACTGTTTGTGAATGAGAAGAAAAAAAAATAGGAACTATTAAAGCATTTTATGTTCTGTAGAAATAGAATGATTTAATGCTTATTTAACTATTTGTCTCTAGTCAGTTCTTTTAACTCTTTTGAATTTAGAGGTCATTGATGGCAAGATTCCCTGGTTATACTTAGCAATGTCAGTATGTGTTGGGTAACTTGATATTACATCTAGCTCTTTAAATAGTTTTTTGCTTTGTTTCCTAAAAATATATAAGATTTTAATTTTGGACACTGTTTTAATAAATTACCTATGTATGTTTTTAATTATAATCTGTTAAATGGACAAACATTTTTAAATGTGCAATTTATACTCAACTGTAAAATTAAAAAAAATGTAATTAAAGTGTGTGTAAGCTGTAACAATACATTTATTTTAGTTGTTCCCTTTTTGTCTGTTAAAAATATAATTGAAAGCATTTTGTTATATCTGTGTGGCAAAAAAAAATGTTGCTCATCCAGCAAGAAATATTGTGAGCTGATAACTTTGTGTACTCTCTTCCTCTGGACTATTATCAGTTAGCATTGTTCCCATTTTAACTTCTTGGACTACAAAATGCCTTTATCTGCTATGGAGAAGAGATGGAAGTGTTATGTAGTCCTAACACAGTTTTATGTAGTCCTAACACACTTGCTGTCCAAGGGCGACAGTGCTGCTCAGTACAGTTGTCACCCTAGGACAGGAAGTGAATAAATGGCAGTATTACTAGGTAAAAAAAAAAGGAAAAAAGTGTGGAAAAAACAAAACAAAAAAAAAACGAATGCAGCCACGAAATCTGGAATGATAAGCTGCGATACCATCATTTTTTTGTTCTAGGGTTTAGATACAGGTTAATGTTTTTTTTTCTTTAACTGACTTTTACATTAAAACCCTTTCACTTTAACAGCCAACTGTCATTGTATTTTACTCTTTGCAAGGACCAAAAACAACTTTGTGGGCAGGTTTGTTTTGTCAATAAATGTAAACAATAAATCACTATGATTGGCTGTTCCAGTGGTCACATGACTGGGAACCATGCTGGTTGGTTCTCAGTTGTTAGTCTACTCAAACTGCTGCTAGTTCATACATAAGGCATTTTTACATATCCTAAACACGATGACCCAATCATATACATATTATTAGTATGAAGCAGTTAAACTACCTTTTAGCTTTTATTGCTTCATTGAGATTCCACAACACAGATAAGAATAGCAGGTCTTATCTTCTGCTATAAAAGTCTATAATGTCTACAAAAGACTGGAAAAAACATCCTCTGTACTGAAACTATCTAAAGTTAAATTGCATTGGAATCCAATTGATATGGAAACTTTTATGTCTTAAAGGGTTTGTAAATCCTAGTTTTTTGGGGTTTTTTTTGTAAAAATAAAAAACATGTCTTTACTTACCTGCTCTGTGCAATCGTTTCGCCCAGAGCAGCCCCGATCCCCTTCTTCTGGGGTCCCCTGCCAGTGCTCCAGGCCCCTCCTCCTCATCGGGTGCAAGGGAGCACCTGTGTGGACTCGCTCCCGAGTCCTGCTGCTGCGTCCATTGGCACAGACAACAAGACTTGCCCCCACCCCCCGCTCCCATTACATTGGATTTGATTGACAGCAGCCGGAGCCAATGGCTCCGGCTGTTATCAATCTGTCCAATGAGGAGAGGGACAGCGGCTGGAGCCGTTGTGCTTGTGCACATTGCTAGATGAGATCAGGGTCAGGTAACAAAAAGGGGGGGGGTCTAGGGGGAGCTACAGCACAGAAGGTTTTTCACCTTAATGCATAAAATGCATTAAGGTGAAAAACCTTGAGGCTTTACAACCACTTTAAAGAAAAGTTATGCTGTCTGTGGATGGGGCCAAGTCAGCAAGTGGCCATACTTACCTGCCCTGTGAAGTGGTTTTGCACAGAGCAGCCTAGATCTTCCTCTTCTTGGGTCCCTCGCGGGATCTCTTGGCCCCTCCCTCCTGTCGAGTGCCCTCACAGCAAGCAGCTTGCTATGGGGGCACCCGAGCTGAGCCACAGCTCTTTGTGTCCATTCAGACACGGAGCCGCGGGTTCAACCCTCCCCCTCTCTCTCTAGATTGGCTAACTGACTTTGATTGACAGCAGTGGGAGCCAATGACACCGCTGCTATGTCTCAGCCAATCAGGAAGGAGGATCCTGGATGGCCGAGGCACTCACGGGCATTGAGATGGGGCTCAGGTAAGTATTAGGGGGGCTGAGGGGGGTGCTGCACACTGAAGGTTTTTTAACTTAATGCATAGAATGTATTAAGATTAAAAAAAATCTTCTGCCTTTACAATCACTTTATTTGAACAAGCATACGCAGCTGCATCAAATTTTTTTCACTCTCCTGTTTTAGTAAATTAACCCCACTGGGTCTAAGAAGGTATGTCAATGCATAATTCTGCATTTGATGCAGAACAGTAAGACAGTTTATAAAGCCTAAATAGTCACTGTTGCATCTGTTGTGAAGTTTCCCTGTGCCTCAGTGTGCACATAGGCTTTGTCTGCATTGAGCACATGCTGCATTGAAGACTCTTAGATCTGCATAGAAGCAGCTGAGCAGAGGATCAGATTCCAGGCTCCTGCATTAATCCTATGTGTCTGATCTCACTCATCAGAAACAAAGCTTTCTACAGTTTGGAAAACTGTGCATGGATTGGGCTTTTCTGTGTATTAAACACTTGGAAGCACAAGAACTCTTTCTAATATTATCTCTGTTGTTGGAATTGCTATGGCTTGGTAGACTGTGCTTCATTTTCTGCAATGTACAAACACCTGCTTTCTGCATTATCTGAACCTGCACGCAGATACAGTTATTCTGCTCACATTTGTAACAATATTTCTGAATAATACATCCAATAGAGTCAGACAGTGAGCAGGTTTCTCTTCCCCAAGATTAAGCTGATTTGCAACAGGTAGAGAGTTCTGTTAGACCCAACCTCCCTTGAAGCTTAAAGTGTAAGTAAACCAGGTTTTTTTTTTTAATTAAGGCTTGCACCTTGTACAGTATAGGATTCCATGTCATCTGTGCCCAGTCTTGCTCTTATCTTTTTTCAGTGAGATAAAAACTGGCACACAGAGAAATAGTAGTCAGTTCTTCCCCCTTGCTGTGAGTGACAGGTAATTTACATATCTCATGCATGAGCCTGAGAGAGGCATTCTGTGTACTTCAGATCCCCTCCTCCTTTCTTCTCCAGCTCTCCCAGGATTGGCTGCTCCACACCTCAGCATGATTGGGCATGCTGAAGTAATGCGGTAACTTTTCTGGGTTTTGACTGGATGCTAGTGATTATAGCAGAAGTTTAGTGCAAGAAATACAAAGGAGAGACTGCATGGTGACATGGGGAGTGTAGAGGTGGGCGGGGAGTCTACTTACATCACAACTCCCACCCACCGAGCTCCGGAAATTATGAAACTGTCACTGATGAAACATGCAATCATGTAGAGCAACTACATGGATAGGCACTGTACTAGCAAAACTAGAAATAGCTTTTGAAAGCTTAGAGACTGTCTGAACAATATAATCTTCCATTAAAGTGTAAAGCTTTGATTTTTTTTGAATATTTTTAAATAACAGGATACTTGTACTACCTGTTCTGTGCAGTGGAATTGCGCAGAGTGGCCTGGAACCTCCTCTGCTTGAGTCCCCTGCCTGCGCTCCTGGTTCTTCCCTTCTGGTGAGTACCCCTATAGAAAGTGGCTTCCTTTGGGGGCACTCATTGCAGGCTCACTGCCGACCTTTGCTGTCTGCATCTATTGACACAGACAGCAGCTCCCTTGTCACTGGTTTTGATTGACTGCAGTGGGAGCCAATGGCTGCCTCAGCAAAGCCCAAGAGACCAGGAAGTGAGGGGAGAGAAGAGCTGCAGACGTGCATAGCACTGGATTGAATGAGGGATCTGGTAAGTAAAAGGAGGGGGGTGAGGGGGGATACTGATGCCTAAACATTTTTTACTGTAATGCAAGTAATGCATTAAGATAAAAATTGTCTAGGCTTTAGAACCACTTTAATTATAAACACAGAAGGATCTAATTAATTAACTCTACTTTTCTTAACAAAGAAAGATGCATAACATTCTTGGAAGTTATGGGTAGACCACAAGATATCACAATTGAAACTACATCCTGCCACTCTATTTCCTACAAGCACTCTATGAAATCAGCTCCTACTCACAGTGATTGTCACAACAGTTCAATTCACAGCAGTCATCTCTGAGTAACCCACTAATATTGGCACATGCGAAAGCAGAGCCTGCAAAAGTACAAATCTGCTGATTAAAGAGGGAACCAGCCTTGAAAGCTGCGCAAGCTCATGCACAGGGACAAGCGCAAGCCCTCCAGGTACATGCAGAAGCAGAAGTGACTTAAATGGAAGCCCAGGTAGAATTGCTTCAGAAAGAAAGGGAAAAAGTAGCAGCCATAGCTGAGCTAAGAATTTTTGAACAAGCTGCTGAAAAAAAGAAGGATTAGTCCCTTGTTGCATTTAGACTCAGCAAGATAGACCTTACATCTTAGCCTAATCCTGAATAATGTCAACACATTTGCCCAGGACACTTCAAATCCTCAAAATCAACCTACAGTACATTCGCCAGCAGGAGAAGCAATCAACAACACAGGTTAATGTGGCACATGGTATACGTCTCTATCTCTCAAGTTACTAATATCTTGTGAAGAAGCTCATGCCCCCCTGCAGACACTCCCAAGTCTAGCTCACCAAATCACCTCAAAATCTTCAGAGACTGGTCACATGGTTTTCAAGACCCACACCATGAATCCTCTAGTATTCAAACCTTCTCCGGGACTGAATCCATCTGCTACTACAGTCTCTACTCCGACACATAAACATCAGGCATTAGATACCACCATCTCCAGCAACAGTGAAGAAACACCTGTCACAATAAGGCCTGAAGGAACTGTATGAACCTTGCTTAATGCATAGCCCAGAGAGAAATTATTAATACATGCCTTATGAAGTTCAATGATCACTCAGAGAGCTATTGAAGTTGGAGACCAATGTTTAAAAACAAAAACAAAAAATGAAGCTTTGATATCACTTTAAACATTGAAAGTGATATTAAAGCTTCATTTTTTGTTTTTTAAATAACATACTTACCTGTTCTGTGCAAAGGTTTTGCACAGAGCAGCCCTGATCCTCTTCTGCTTGGGTCCCCCGCCGGCATTCCTGGCTCCTCCCCCTTGACCAGTGCCCCCAATAGCAAGCCGCTTGCTATGGGGGCACTGGTGCGTGCTCGCTCCCAAGCCCAGCTCTATGCATCAATAAGACACAGAGAGATGCAGCTCGGCCCCGCCCCATCTCTCTTCATTGGCCTGCTGGCTGTGATTGACAGCAGTGGGAACCAATGGCTCCCACTGCTGTGTCTTGACAATGAGGAGAGAGAGACCTGGGACAGCCGAGGCTCCTGTGTGCATCGCTGGATCTGGGGGGGGCTCAGGTGAGTATTAGAGGGGCTGGGGGGCAACTCAAAGAAGGTTTTTTACCTTCATACATAGAATGCATAAAGGTAAAAAAACTTCAGCCTTTAAAACCACTTTAAGTCAGTAGTCGAAGACCTTAGCATCCCATCTATGCATGAACATGGTCTGCTGTACTGATGGATGGTTGGAACCTTAGTCGTTGACCTGTGTTAAGAGATTTAAGACTGTTCACATTCATGAAGTAGACAAAGACATTAATCTCACATGGTAGAGATTTTCTAAATATATATAGTTACTGTATGCCATAAAGGACTTTCAGGGAAAACCCAGTGCTAAAAGATGTTTGGTAAAAGTGTTTTCTCGTGGACAACCAGGAAAAGCTGTCAGGATGTATGCTGCTTAGAGAAGTGGCTTGATGCCTTTAAGGAATAAGTTCACCTTTGGAACATGTTACATGTTCCACCCCTTTTTAGAGTGGAACATATAACATGTTCCAGCATCTGCAGCTCTCCCCCCACTTCCCCTCACTCTGTGACAGGGGGCAGGGGATCTTCTCCCTGCACTCCCTGTCACAATTTAAAAACAGCGCTGCTGTGTGGGGCTCTGCCCACATGACCATGTCATTCATTCACAGTTTTCTATAAATGAATGCCTACAAGTACCGTCAGCTATTGCTGCTCAATGAGCTGTGAGGGCACTGGTGAGCGCTCTTGTAGTCCATACGTAACAAGCTATGCTGAGAGTCTGTAGGGGCCTGAGATTGCACCCACAAGCTGCTGATTGCGAGTGCAATACTCTGCAGGTTCCTTAGAACAAAAATAATAAATGCACATTTTTTACCTGCAAAAAATGTGCATTTATTATTTTTTAAAGTGAACTTAGCTTATGAAGAATGTGTCAGATATCAAAGCATCTGATGTTTTTTTTTTTTGCTGTATGATTTCCATGTTCTTCTTCTCTTGTTTTTTTAATTCCAAGACAATCATCCTTTATGGACTTATGATTGTCAGATGTTTAATAGTGCAATCTAAAATTTTAGGCAGGGGATATTCTGTCCCACCTATATGCATTTTTTCTGTTGTTGTATTGTACTGCATCACGTTGCTAATGGTTTGTAATAAGCTGACATTTTGTGGTAGTTAGTCTGTGATTTGGTATCACCCTATGTCCTCCCATCCTATTTAGTTTTCTTTAGTTCACTCCTTGCTAGACCCACCCTGTTTCTTTCACGTTTCCTCAATCAATTAGTATTAGATCCCTTTCAGGTGGGTGTTCTGATCAGGTCTGCCTGTCAGTTTTTCAGGCAGATTTGATGAGAAGGTCTGTGCATTCCTATGGACAGGCGGGTGTAAACAGACTTATGTCTGTTTACACCTGCCTACTAGGGATGAGCAAAACACCCCCCCGGTTCGGTTCGCAGCAGAACATGCGAACAGGCAAAAAATTTGTTCGAACACGCGAACACCATTAAAGTCTATGGGACACGAACATTAATAATCAAAAGTGCTCATTTTAAAGGCTTATATGCAAGTTATTGTCATAAACAGTGTTTGGGGACCTGGGTCCTGCCCCAGGGGACATGTATCAATGAAAGTTTTAAAAACGGCCGTCTTTTCGGGAGCAGTGATTTTAATAATGCTTAAAGTAAAACAATAAAAGTGAAATATTCCTTTAAATTTCATACCTGGGGTGTGTCTATAGTATGCCTGTAAAGTGGGGCATGTTTCCCGTGTTTAGAACAGTCCCTGCACAAAATGACATTTCTAAAGGAAAAAAAGTCATTTGAAAGTACTCGCAGCTATAACAAATTGTCGGTCCTGGCAATACAGATAAAAGACGTCATTGAAAAAAACGGCATGGGATCCCCAGTCCATTACCAGTCCATTTGGGTCTGGTATGGATATTAAGGGGAACCCCGCACCAAAATTTCAAAAAATATGGCGTGGGGGTCCCCCTCAAAATCTATATCAGACCCTTCAGGTCTGGTATGGATTTTAAGGAGAACCCCGCGCCAAAATTTCAAAAAAATGGAGTGGGGGTCCCCCCAAAAATCCATACCAGGCCCTTATCCGAGCACGCAACCTGGCAGGCCACAGAAAAAGAGGGGGGGACGAGAGAGCCAGGCCACATGCCTTCAACATGGGGAAGGTGCTTTGGGGTAGCCCCCCAAGGCACCTTGTCCCCATGTTGATGGGGACAAGCGCCTCATCCCCACAACCCTTGCCCGGTGGTTGTGGGGGTCTGTGGGTGGCAGGCTTATCAGAATCTGGAAGCCCCTTTTAACAAGGGGACCCCCAGATCCCAGCCTCCCCCCCTGTGTGAAATGGTAATGGGGTACAAATGTACCCTTACCATTTCACAAAAAAGTGTTAAAATGGTAAAAATGACAAGACACGGCTTGGGACAAGTCCTTTATTAAAAAATAAAAAAATTAAAATGTCCCACGAAGTCCATTCTTCTTCTCTAGCTCCGCCAACGGACCAAAAAAAAAAAGCCGTACTGACCTGCCTCCATGGGAGGCTCCTGCTGTATGACACGTCTTCGCTTTGACAGTTCTTTTATAACTGAGGGCGGGGCTACACCGGTTACATAAACGGGTGGCCCCGCCCCCCCTCTGACTCCCCATGGAAAGCCATAGAGAAGTCCCCGTGCATCAGAGGGGGGCAGGGTCACCCAGGAATGTCACGGTGTGGCCCCGTTTTCAGTTATAAAAGAACTGTCAAAGCGAAGACGCATCATACAGCGGGAGCCTCCCATGGAGGTGGGTCGGTGCTGCTTTTTTTTTTTTTCCGGTCCGTTGGCGGAGCAAGAGAAGAAGAATGGACTTCGTGGGACATTTTGATTTTTTGATTTTTTAATAAAGGACTTGTCCCAAGCTGTGTCTTGTCATTTTTACCATTTTGACACTTTTTTTGTGAAATGGTAGGGGTACATTTGTACCCCGTTACCATTTCACACAGGGGGGAGGCTGGGATCTGGGGGTCCCCTTGTTAAAGGGGGCTTCCAGATTCCGATAAGTCCCCCGCCCGGATACCCCAAAGCACTCTCCCCATGTTGAGGGCATGTGGCCTGGTATGGTTCAGGAGGGGGGGCGCGCTCTCGTCCCCCCTCTTTTCCTGTGGCCTGCCAGGTTGCATGCTCAGATAAGGGTCTGGTATAGATTTTTTGGGGGGCCCCCATGCCATTTTTTAAAAAAAATTTGGCACAGGGTTCCCCTTAAAATCTTCAGGTCTGGTATAGATTTTGAGGGGGACCCCCACACAATTTTTTTTAAATTTTGGTTCGGGGTTCCCCTTAATATTTATACCAGACCCAAAGGGACTGGTAATGGACTGGGGGGATCCCATGTCATTTTTTTCAATGACTTCTTTTATCTGTATTGCCGGGACCGACAATTCATTATAGCCGTGAGTAGTTTTAAATGACTTTTTTCCTTTAGAAATGTCATTTTCTGCAGGGACTGTTCTAAACACGGGAAACATGCTCCACTTTACAGGTATAATATAGATACCCCCCAGGTACGAAATTTAAAAGAATATTTCACTTTTATTGTTTCACTTTCAGCATTATTAAAATCACTGCTCCTGAAAAAACGGCCGTTTTTAAAACTTTTTTTTTTTGCATTGATACATGTCCCCTGGGGCAGGACCCAGGTCCCCAAACACTTTTTATGACAATACCATGCATATAATCCTTTAAAATTAGCACTTTTGATTTCTCCCATAGACTTTCAAAGGGTGTTCCGTGGCTTTCAAATTTGCCGCGAACACCCCAAATTGTTCACTATTCGGCAAACAAGCGAACTTACGTTCGACTCGTACATCGGGCTCATCCCTACTGCCTACCTCCCAGTCTGATCGGGTCTGCTACAAAAAAAGTCTGCAGGCTAGTCCAGGGCCTGGCTCTACCAACTGCTCGGATCAGAAGCCTGGCTAAACAGAATTATAAATTCTTTGGCAAATAAATCAGCTCACATATGTGTATGTGGGCTGATAAGGACATCTGGAGTTTAAACATAAAAAATACATTTGACCCTAAGTACCGTATTTGATTTAATTGGTATTTTTAAATCTGCTTGGAGTTCAGCTTTAAGGTAATTTTAACCCATCTGTGGGGTAATTTGTTATATAAGTGTAACTTTGAAATATTGATTAAATCCATCTTAACAGGATGCATCTAATTTAAAAAAATAAGCCTTTGGAAATATCTGTTCCAAAAATATGGATAGAACTATCTAAAATAAGTAAACTGTTCAATATTTGTGCTTATCCTATTAGTATAATTGCAAACAATGCCCATTTTTTAATCCAAGGTTTCCCTCTCACGGTCCTTTGTCTTTTTAGAAAACCCAAGGCTTATTGTAGGCAATATCAAAATAACTAGCAGTCCATGAGAAAATCGATTAATTTATTAGAGGGGCATTGGGGAGTAACTCTGCTGATATGAAGCTTTGTAGCGCAATAACCCGCGCAAGAGACAGACTCATGAGTGCATTTCAATTTCGCGTGCCCTGCAGATAAATCCACTGGCCTTTGCTTTATGAACTACTATTGATTTTTCATCCTTGTTGGGTCATTCTGACTACAATGCAATCCTTTTAGTTTGGTTTAAATAGGAATATTTATCACAAACACTGCACACTGCAAAATGTCTAGTACCTTGCAGCAGAGAACAGATATCCAGAAAACTAATTTTATTTAGTAGCTTTATTTAATCTAATAGCATTATTGTTATAATTATATTGCCCCCGACTGTCTGTCATTTGGAAGTACTGCCTCTCTTTTTGAATCAAATCTCTTTATCCCTTTTTAAATGTACCTCTTTTAGGTATGGCATGTTCAGTTTAGAGTAGACTTTATAGTGGCAATCTATAAAAAAGCTCTAAAGCCCATATAGTTGCTTGACTGAGGAAGGAGAACATCTCCGAAACGCACCCCTAGCAAAAAACTTCTTTGACATATTCAGGAAGTAGGAAGCGCTATAGACAAACTTGTGAGAAGGAGGACTTAGACAGTGTTCTAGTCACCATAACTGATTTCCAGAGTAATTGCCACTGACCAGAAGCTGCCTTCCCACTGAACTCCCCCGACTACAGATAAGCTCAGTTTATTTTGTTTTTCATTAAAGCCTAAGGCTGGCCATACATGTTCAATTCTCTTGGAAAATTTTCCATTACATTTACCTTAAACTGCAAGAACCTGCCTAATACAATTGAAAGTTGTTTAGTTTTGACCTTATATTATATGGTTTTTGTAAATCTAAAGGAAAATTGTATCAGGGAATTGAACATGTATGGCCAGCCTAAGGGCAGTCAAATAAAAACAAAATAATCACCACAAGGATCTTTCATCAAGAGAGCCTGATTATGCTTGCCCTAAACCTCTTAGCTACTCTATTTATTGAAAGTGTACTACAGCTTCTACAACAAAAAAATAAACAGATTTATGAATGGAGGTGGGGCAGATCTTGAAATCATCCACTCGTTCTCCATTTATAGATCACGTTTCATTCATGCTGGAGGAGGATTTCACCTAAAGAAAAAGGAATCAGCACAAGGGACATACCCTACTGACTGAAAGTTAGGTCCCTCATGCTAATTTTTCTTTTTTGGCTACACCTAAGCTTTAACGTGATCATTACAATATGTCAGTGCACTCTGGGGTTGATTTACTAAAGGCAAATCCACTCTGCACTACAAGTACACTGCAAGTGCACTTTAAAGTGCACTTGTAAGTGCAGTTGCTGTAGATCGAAAGGGGAAGATCTGAAATGAGGGGAAGCTCTGCTGATTTTATCATCCAATCATGTGCAAGCAAAAATTGCTGTTTTTTTATTTTCTTCGCATGTCCCCCTCAGAGCTACAGCAACTGCACTTCAGAGTGCACTTGCAGTGCACTCGTAGTGCAAAGTAGATTTGCCTTTAGTAAATCAACCCCTATATCTCTCTTGGTATCACTAGTAATCTATAAGTATCTAGCATTACTGTAGGCAGTTAGCAGGATCCCCAAACCTCTTCTGTGCAAACATCAGCTTTTGAGTACTGACACCCATCTACAGATACTTACCTTCCCCATGCTCTGCCACAACTCTATAACTTTGTGAAGGCCAAAGGACCCAATCCTGTGTAAGCATTGTTTCAGATGATGTTGGAGGTTACTCAGGATTACAGTCTTCCTCCTCCATCCTCTAATGTAACTGTTTGGGCCTGGTGATTGACTGCTAAGGTTTAAGCACTGCATCCTGGGAGGATGTCAGATACTCTTGCATAGCTAGAAGTACCAGGTATCAGTAGAAGTGGAGGGTTAGATTGTTCTTGCTGCTGCCTAGATTGGCAAAATGGCAGATTCTCTACAACTGCCAATGTTGTTTATTCACACTTAAGGTAGATACAAACAGAAAAAGTAAAAAAAACTTTGAGCAGGCAGGGTCTGTATTGTAGAAAAGACATTCTATGTCTCTTCTGCAATTATACAAACTTACCTATTCTTAAAAACCTTGGTATACATTAGTACCGGAATGAATGAACTTCTGTACTCATGCCTGAGAATTAGAGTATTCCAGCCCAGACAATCAAGATGGCTGAAGATCTCGAACCCCGAAAAAAAAATGAGCAAAGATGTCGGAGCTTGTGAGAGAGTGAGCAGAGGAGAGTACAGTTAAACTTCAAAACCAAACTCAGGGCTAAACAAATATTGTGTTGTGTACAAAAAGTGCTGCACTGTAAAAGGATGAAAATCAATATATCAATAAGTTTGTGAAATCACAATAAAAAAAAAATTATAATAATTGCACAAGTGCCTCAAAATTCATGTATGTCTGTGATTGTTGACAAATCATAATGAAGGTGCAAAATAATATGTGCAAACCAATGTGAAATCAATGTAAAAAATGACTTCTTTGACTTCTTTGTATAAGACAAATTACCCTCCTCTATATAAGAAATTGGAGAAGATCTTTGGGGGTGGGCGAACCATAATCTATCCTGGTTGGGTAAAATCCATTCCTTTAAGATGACGTTGGTACTGTGTTTATTGTACTATTTTCGATCCTCACATATATCAATCATTTGGCCGGATTTATCTAAATTTCTTTCTAAGATCATCCATTTCAAAAAGGAGGCATTGGACTTCCACATCTAATGTTATATTACCAGGCAGCCCAGATAGCTCAGTTCTCAGTGGTCTACTCATGTAGTGAAAAACCTGAATAGATTGCTATGGAGCAGATGGCTTTTAACATGATCCCACTAGATTACATTAAATAGCAACCTGCGACGCGATGGTTGCCTATTTTGGCCACTACTTTATCCAACTCTTTGACTGTTTGGGACTGGAAGTGGAAGAACCCCAATCTTATTATGCCCTTTGATTCATTAGCTCACCTCTTAAATAACCCTGCCTTTTCCCCAGGCCTTCTGCTGGTGGCTGCATAAAGGCCTCTGCAAGATTGGTCACTTTTTGACACCTCAAGCTCCCTTCACTCTTTCACCTTGTCCCTCATAATTGAAAATGCTTGCCTAAGGAACCTTCAGATTCTACCAAATCCCAAAATTTTTTGCGTCCTTGGGACCCATGGTTACCAGTGACCCCAAAGTAACCCCCTACGTAAGATGGTGCACACAGGATGCAGGTCACAGAAGGGGATTTCCATTATCTACAGGCTCTTGCTTGACACCACTGATAAACTATTTTACAAGCAGGCATGGGACTCAGATTTGGCTTCTGAGAAAGACTTGGACCATTGGCATGCCCATTTCCCCTCAGCATACAAGGGTCTATTGAATATCTCTTTGGTGGAGGCGAATGTAAAAGTTACTGGATGGCACGTGGTTCCGTTTCATCTTTCAAAACTATACCCAACCTCCTCGCCTCTTTGTTTTTGAGGTTGTCATTCGTGGCATTATGGCATCGTGTATCATATATGGTGGGAATGTCCTAAGCTACAGGGGCTTCTGGAAGAAGGTCTTTGCTCCGATAAGAAAGGTCTCGGGGATGCCGGTCCCTTGATTTTTTTATGCTATTAGTTGCTTAACTTAGCATAGCTCACTCTTGAAAGAAACCTTCAGTGTAAATTTCTATGTTTTGACACAAGATTTCCTAGATTATGCTTAACAAACACCTTGCTAGCATGGTTAAGAAGGTTTGGGGTTCATGGGCCAGCTATGTCCACATTGATCTTTAGCCATACTTGCTGCCTTCTATATGGCCCTACCCGATCCAATAACTTCAATATTCACCCTCAGGGTTTCCCTTGTCTTTTAGGTCCTTTTTCTTCTCCCACCTTTTCTTCCTTCTCTTCTCATTAATCTTACTAGCCAAGTCCTATGTTTCTTCTCTTTTTCTATTTGGGCATTGTCCTTCCTTTTTTACCATGTGTGAGCCCTGAGGTTATACATGGATGCTGCTTTGTATCTTTTAGAATGAAATGATGATGTCTATAGCAGGATTCATTCTCAGTCCTGCTCTGGGTAGGCCAAGGTCAATCTGATTTTTTAGTTATGCTCTTTTAATATGCCTCACCAGGGTTCTGGCTCTTGTACTCTTTGGTGCTCTGCACTTTAATATTCTTTTCAATAAAATAGATTAAAAATAAAAAAACAATCAGTATGCAACATAAAGTTCATATAAGTCCATGGTCAAATTGTGATCCCTGCAGATGGATCCATGACACAAACCACAATGTCCAAACCACAAGTCAAATATCTATGGAAATGTGCTGAATATCATCCAGTCCGGAAGTGCAAATTCACCAGGACCATCACCAAAAACCCCCCAAAAGGTGTATACTCACCTTGGAAATGGGCCAAAAGAGCCTTAAAACAAACAATCTGGGATTCAGGATGGCTGCTACAGGCGTACAGGATATCAAAAGACTGAAAAAGTTTTGGGACTTTAAAGGCACAACTGTAGTGGACTACACAACGTATAAAAAAGAGTTGAATTTTATTGATAACATACAAAAAACAAAGAGGATAGACAGAACATCATTAAAACCACATCAATTCTAGACATACAATACATATCATAACACCATTGAGGATCCTATCCTGCATTTTTGTGTGTATTCCTATATATTCGTATACAATTAGGTCATAATCCAAATAAAGGAAAAAGGTAAACTTCCCCTAAAGAGTTGGAATTGGGGGAGCATTGCAATGCTCCCCCAATTCCAACTCTTTAGGGGAAGTTTACCTTTTTCCTTTATTTGGATTATGACCTAATTGTATACGAATATATAGGAATACACACAAAAATGCAGGATAGGATCCTCAATGGTGTTATGATATGTATTGTATGTCTAGAATTGATGTGGTTTTAATGATGTTCTGTCTATCCTCTTTGTTTTTTGTATGTTATCAATAAAATTCAACTCTTTTTTATACGTTGTGTAGTCCACTACAGTTGTGCCTTTAAAGTCCCAAAACTTTTTCAGTCTTTTGATATCCCTAACTCAATATCGGGGACGTTGGCACAAGTGACTTTTAAGTACCTACAGAGTCACCCTGTATATTAGGTACTTTAATACTAGGACCCTCCCTTTTGCTACAGGCGTACATCCAATAGACATCAAGGAATTCACAGTGGGTCCTTAATCCTTTCAATGAAACAATGAAACACTAAGCTTCATGACAGTTCAAAGAAATAATATTTTTTATTAATAAAAAGCATAAAATGCACTTACATTTAGGAGCCAGAGTATTAGTCATGTAAAAGTACCAAACCGCCACCTCACCTCACTTGCTCACTTGCAAACACACTCACCTTTATTATGGTTTGTCAGCAGACTTACATGAATTTTGAGAAACTTATTTTTGATTTATTATTTTTTATTAATTGTGATTTCACATAATTTATTGATATATTGATATTCATCCTTTTATAGCACCACACTTTTTGTACACATTATTCATCACACACTAAATCCTCATACACACGGTACGATTGTTGGTAGGGGATTGTCTGTTGACAGACTGTTGTCCTAAAATCTTACCGTTAGTACGCTCCTTTTGACAATTGTCCAATTTTCCACCAACAAATGTTGGATGACAGCCTAGTAAATTTTCGGCGGACAGCGGTTTGACGTCAGATTTTCCTATGGTCAGTACACAAATCCGTCACACAAAAGTCGAAAGTACAAACACGCATGCTCGGAATCAATGCTCACCAAACACAAAATTAGCAGAAGGGGCCCAAAGAGTGGCGCTCAAGATCTGAAATTCCTCATAGTATGTCACTACGTTTGTGTTTGTGGCACAACAATTGTGTACTGTTAGTATGCAAGACAAGATCCTGTCTTGCATATACGCCCTTTTGACATAAATCAGACGCTCGGTTGGCCAGCAATCGTACCGTGTGTACGAGGCTTTAACCACTTGCCGACCAGCTGCCGTCATTATACTGTGGTAGGTTGGGATGATCCCTTGAATCGTCATAGCTGTACGTCAGCTCCTTTAAGCGTAGTGGAGAAGGCAGGTGCGCCTGCTGCGCTGCGGGGCACGAGAGGCAGAATAGGGACGTGTGTGTGTAAACACACAAATCCCTGTTCTGTGAGGAGAGGAGATGCAGATCGTGAGTTCCTAATAGCTAGGAACCACAATTTGTCATCTTCTATAGTCAGTCCCCTCCCCCTATAGTTAGAACACACACTAGGGAACACAGTTAACCCCTTGATCGCCCCCTAGTGTTAACCCCTTCCCTGCCAGTGACATTTATACAGTAATCAGTGCATTTTTATAGCACCGATCGCTGTATAATTGTCAATTGACCCAAAAATGTGTCAGAAGTGTCCGATGTGTCCGCCGTAATGTCGCAGTCTCAATGAAAATCGCAGGTCGTCACCATTACTAGTAAAAAAAAAAAAAATAAAATAAAAATGCTCTAAATCTATCACCTATTTTGTGGACACTATAACTTTTGCGCAAACCAATCAATATACGCTTATTGCGATTTTTATTACCAAAATTATGTAGAAGAATACATATCGGCCTAAACTGAGAAAAAAATTGTTTTTTTAAAAAAAATTGGGGATATTTATTATAGCAAAAAGTACAAAATATTGTGTTTTTTTCAAAATTGTCGCTCTTTTTTTGTTTATAGAGCAAAAAATAAAAATCGCAGAGGTGATCAAATACCACCAAAAGAAAGCTCTATTTGTGGGAAAAAAAGGACGTCAATTTTGTTTGGGTACAGCGTCGCACGGCCGTGCAACTGTCAGTTAAGGCAACGCAGTGCTGTATCGCAAAAAATGGCTTGGTCATTGAGCAGCCAAATCTTCTGGGGCTGAAGTGGTTAAGCTGGATGCACACTATACAACTTTTGTTGTTAGATTTCCTTTAGATTTACCCTCAGCTATGTAGTATAATGGCCTGCCTGATTGCAATCCAATTAAAAATGTTTAGGTTTGACCTCATATTCTATGGTTTTGGTAAATATAAAGAAAAAAATCGAAAGAAAATTGTATAGTGTGTATCCAGCTTTAGTGTGCTTGCAGCTT